>NC_051057.1:1917059-2217059 GCF_904848185.1 Acanthopagrus latus | reverse complement strand
ATTCTCTCCTACTTAATTGAATGAATATGGGTAGGAGGTTTGTCTTAATATATTGGAAAGTAAGTACAGATGATTAGATATTCTCTTTTTGAATAATAACAGTGGAAATATATCAGTGCTTTGTTTTTTCCTTTTTCTCTACTTCAAGGCGTTCCTGGAGATGGGAACAGAAGAGGCGGCCATCACTATGGTGAACTACTACACCACTGTGACTCCTCATGTCCGCAATGTCCCCGTCTTTATTCAGTACTCCAATCACAAAGAACTCAAAACTGATGCTGGCAATCAGGTTAGTAGTGTCTGACTAATGAACCACCATGTTTTTGAATGCTAAGACTATCCATGTTTTAATTTTATTAAACACTCCAACAGTTCATTTTATTAATTAGTATGCTCTCAGTTGCATGAAAAAAACATGGCTACTACTCATGTAGTGTAGTCATGTGCCTGTAGTCATGTGTCTGTTCTCAAGTGCTCAAGCTCTAAACCTTGAAAAGATCATGATGTTGAGGAACTGTATGTGAATACGTTTATTGTTTTCTTGACATCAGTTAGTTAGCTGTCTGCAGCATGGGTCACCATCTTGTCAGTTGGCCTCCATTGTTAAAGATCATGACTAACATCTTGTGTTTGGCCGTAGCGGACCCAGGCCGTGCTTCAGGCAGTGTCGGCAGTCCAGTCTGGTGGGTCACCAAGCTCAGATGTACAGGAGGCCCTCGCTGCAGCTTCCAGTCCTGTGCTGAGGATCATCATTGACAACATGTTCTACCCTGTAACGCTGGATGTCCTGCAACAGGCACGCAGCATTTGTTGTGACTCCATACCAAAGCAAATGGTTCAGTTATGATGCAACTTATGTACCGTTTGTATTTGACTATTGAAGTTTGTATTTTCTTTGTTTTGTTGTCAGATTTTCTCCAAGTTTGGCACAGTCATGAAGATAATCACATTCACTAAGAACAATCAGTTCCAGGCTCTTCTGCAGTTCAGCGATCCTGTCAATGCACAGCAGGCCAAACTGGTAAGAGGTTTCTTACCTGGAACACTCACTAATCATGTTAAGCATCTTTACTACTTATCAACTACCGTGTAGTAAAGTGTTTTTAATCTTGTCATACTGAATGTAATTGTTGAACATGGATGAACATGATTATTTTTCTTTCACTGACAGGCCCTGGATGGCCAGAACATCTACAATTCATGTTGCACGCTGCGCATCGACTTCTCGAAGCTGGTCAACCTAAATGTCAAGTACAACAACGATAAGAGTCGTGACTACACACGGCCTGAGCTACCTGCTGGTGACGGGCAACCCAGCCTTGACCCCACTGTGGCCGCTGCCTTCAGCAAAGACTCCAACTCCCTCCTCGGTAAGATCCCAGGTAGATCACGTTTTTATTTCTCTTCCTTTCACCATTTTTTTCGTCGGTTGTACCCAATTGCATCGCTGCTCATTGTTGTAATGCCTTGGTGTAGTGGAAGTGCTGCTCTCCATTCCATGATTGTCTTGTCTACTTCCTGTCAGGAGCCTTGAACCCTCTGAGCGCGGCAGCAGCGGCTGCTGCTGCTGCAGGGAGGGTTGCCCTGGCTGGACAGGCAGGGTCCAGTGGGGTCCTGCTGGTCAGCAACCTCAATGAGGAGGTCAGTAACACATGTACACACACACACACACACACACACACACACACACACACCAGTCAAATGGACCATCTAAGGCTTATATCCACCACTCCTATCCACCACCTTCATCCCTCTGTTGTTTTTGTTTTTTTATTTGCTGTTGATGGCCAGTTGTCTTCCTTTTTCGTTGTCTTGTGTCTGTCACAGACAGTACATAGGGATGTCCATGATGGGATTTTTTTGTTCATATTTGACCTGAGAACTCAACGTTAATCACTTAAACTAAACCACTTCATTTGTCTTATTAAACTGTAACAATTCTGTGGTCTTTCACGATTGAGTTTCAGAAACTCTCTAATAAGCAGAGAGAAACAGTGCTTCTGTGACATTTTGTGATGAATAGGGGGTGGTTTTGTGCACCCATAGATTTGAGATTGTCATTCTACAAAATGTCTGTCTGTAGTGATAATATCTTAGCCAGCAATGTCATTCTTTTTAGATATTTACAGCTCTGTAATTTAATTTATGGTTTCTGTTCAAATTGGCACTGATAAAAAAACATTTTGTCTAACCTTTTTCTTTGCTGTATTTTCTAGTGTCCTTTACATGCCCAGGGTCTTGCAGTTGTTTTCATTTTTTCCCCCATTTTGGTCAAGACTTATTATGTCCCTGTAAAGGGAGGGGATTTGCTGTTTATGTCATAGCACCAATACTTCCCTCTTTCCTCCTCCAATGTTCTGCCCTTACCTCTCTTGTCAAACTGTATCTAACTCGGCTAACTGTCTCTCTTCTGTTTTTCTCTCTAAGTTCTCCTCACCTCTCCTCAGCTCATATGAAAGCTCATATGAAATCATTCTGTGGTCTCCTAACCTGTGTCTTAGTTCTGGGAACAAATCTGTGCCTCTCTGAAACAACCTTCCTCTCTCTCTTCCTCTGCGTTTTTTTTTTTTTTTTTTTTTTTTTTTATTTATTTATTTATTTTTACTGATTTAAATAGCATCTAATTTGTTTCACTTAATGTTCTCTGTCTCTTTCCTCATCAGTTTGTTCTCTCTGACTGTGAATGAATGTGTCATAGCAGAGCCTTCGACAGTATCTGAACCATTCAAACATGAACCCCTAATGTTAAGATACTGTGCTTAAGCTTTCTTTCAGCCTCTCAGACTTGTGTGAACACCACGTTTTACTCAAGTGGCCTTCACATCAACTCTTGCATGTAAAATTGTAAACTGCTAAACAAATCTAACTGCATGGTCTCCTAACTGTCTTCCCCCTCAGCTCCTCACACTTTTGTAGTACCATTCTCCCTTGCTGAAAGATTGTAGATCTTCAGATTTGCGACGTGCTGCATGTTGTTTTTATCCCATGGTTATGACTTTATATTGCTGATTTTATTATGATTTTGACATGAATGTACCTTTACCCCATGCTTGTCCAGGGTGAAAGACATTTTGGCGCAAGTTAATTGCTGTATTTTGACGAAAGAAAACATTGATCCAAGCCATTATCTCTGACCAAACTACCTGCATTATTCCAGTGTACTGACCTATATTTTATTTTTTGTCCCTCCCCCTCCTCACTTTTTATTTTTTTTATTTTTCTCCCAATTTGCATTTGCCTCCCTATTCATCTCCCCCTCTCACCCCTTTCTCTGCTCCCATCCCTCTTTTTCTCCTTCATTCATCCTACCTCGGCATCCACTTCATGTGCTGACGGGGGGACTTTTAACCCCTCTTTCCTCCTCCTCCCACATTAACCAACCCACCCCTCCCCTCCAAACCCCCTTCCATGACTCCTCTTCTGCCGCCTGCTCCCCTCCATGACCCACCACCTCCATCACTCTCCGGGGGGAAAAACAAAAACCACCATTCCTCCTACCTACCTCCGTTCTGGATCGATCTGTCCATCTCTACCTCCGCTCCACTCCGACTCTTCTACCTCTCTACCTGTCTCACGCTGCTTGTTGCTCTTCTCTCCCTCTAAAGATGGTTACGCCCCAAAGTCTGTTTACCCTCTTCGGTATGTTATCGTTAGCTCTCTCTCTCTCTCTCCTCTCTCTCTCTCTCTCTCTGTCTCTCTCTCTCTCTCTCTCTCTCTCTCTCTCTCTCTCTCTCTCTCTCTCTCTCCTTTCAACCTCTTTCTTCTACCTTCTTTCTGTTTGTTCTATTTCCATTCTATCTTTGAGACATTTGTCATTATTATTATTGTTATTATGATTATTATTATTATTATTATTATTGTTATTATTATTGTTGTTTATTACAAGCTTATGTATATTTGTTTGCACAGAGTAGTTTGTTTGGTAAATTGTAATACATTTTGGCCCCCTTATTTATTGGTTTGGGTTAATGTTTGTTACTTTACTCCAAAATTCACTACACAGTTATCTGTAAATGCACGGTGGAGTCATTTTTGCATGCAATTTTTATTTATAGCCATCTGACACAGCTTGATAACGTATCTGTTTAGAGGGTGTCTCTTCTCTCTTTACCTGTTCCCTCTACACACCTCTCACTCTAAGTCTACTGTAAACTTCTTGTGTGTACTCTGCTATTCTCTCTTCTTTGTTTCTTGTCCTTAAATATCCTTGTCTCCAGTGTTGAAATTTTGTTTTTCTAACTGTCTGCTCTCTCTCCACCTCACCTTTTCTCATCCTGCCTGCCTGTGGCTCTAATGCAGGAGTGTATGGTGATGTCCAGAGGGTGAAAATTCTTTACAATAAGAAGGACAGCGCTCTCATTCAGATGTCAGATGCCAACCAGGCCCAGCTAGGTGAGCAGATGCCATTAGTACCTAGACCCTAGTTCAGGGTCTAATCATCTTAAGGTGATAGTGGCAGTGGTGGGCAAATGTGTTGCAGCAATGAGGAGTGTTTGACTGTTAGTGTTAGAGAAATTATATGAAATACATTGCCACATAATTATATATGTAAGAGGTTGTATTTACATATTATACGAAACAGAAGGCAATCATCAAAGTATACCCCTTTGTTGTACCAGGGCTTCACTATTCCAATCCTGGATTATGATGGACACACTTACCATTCTTGTGTACTTGATGTGAATGTGAGCAACTGGGATTTACCCCTGGGTCAATTAACCCTCCAGTAGTCAGGATACAGAGTTCGACATAACCTGTGGCCCGCTGGCCCGGGGCCAGTAAAAGTAGGTGGAGGGCATGTCAATGGGGGACGGGCCAGTGACTGACCAACCGCTGATTACACTGATTACAGTGATTGGCCAGTCACTGGCCATACGACAATCATGATTCGCTAGGATGCATGCGGGAAATGCTTAGAGTGACGGCAGGAAAATGATTCCGAGAGGAGGAAAAGGGGATTTCTCCCGAGGTAGAGGGACCAGTATACCTGGTCAGGGGCGTCGCACCCATAGGGGAACACTTCTCCCGGTGAGAGGGTTCAACACTCACACTTTTTTTGCTGTTTATCCGCAGTTTTGCACAAACGCCTCACTACAGTCGCTCAGTTTCTCTGGCCGCTCTGTGTCTGACTTGCTGCAGCTGCCTCCTCTCTCCTCCCCCTCCTGTTGCTGCTTCAGACATGACACCGGCTTTGGGACTGACCGGCTGATGATTGGCTGTTCTGCCTTAAGTCCCGCCTCTCTTGCTATGTTAGATGTATTGTTCAGCTTGTGCTGATGATGCGGGAACTACCATAAAATGCCAAATAATAGCCAGGCATTTATTTGTTTCAATCTCTTAACAGACCAGGCGTTTATTTGGGACAGGCGTTTAATTCCCTCCACACAAAAAACGTGGGACGCAAATGTCACAAACTTCGCCAGCTTCTCTGATTTTTCTGGCAGCCCTCTGGGCACAACACGTGAAAAAGGCGAAGAAGAAAAACATGCAGTGTCAGTGGTCACATCTTCTTCCTTGATGTTTTTTAAAAATAAATTAGACTCGGCGTTTATTTGAAACCGGCGGTTATTTACCAAAATATACATCTCCACCAAGCGTTTAAAGGGGACCACATGATGTGTTTATAATGTTTTTATGTGTTTACAGCTGCTAATGTATGTAATGATGTTACAGTGATGATACATGACAGTTAAATATTGAATATGTCTATAATAACCACATCCTGACATGTAACTGTGATTTTTGATGGGTACTAATAATAACAATCATGACAAAAAATTAACTGCAGACTGCAGATCACAATAAGAAGCTGCAACTGGCATTGAGCAGCTCTCTTTTCTGTCAGCAGTGAAGTGATAAACTCCATGACAGAACATTATAAAATATGATAATGTATAAAATAACATTTAATGGTTAAAAAAAGTACAGTTGCAGTAGGCTTCTATTATAAATATGCAGCATACATATAGTTTATTATTATTACATTAGAAATAATGGTACTGTTTGTACAGTGCTTTCAGAACATCAATCACATGAAAAATGATATCAGAATTATAGGAGTGAGAGAAATGATATATCTCAAAATATTAAATATGTTGTAATTTCAATTTTGAAATTTTAATACTTGTTATTACATAAACCCCTATTGCTTTTTGCCATCATTGCCAGATCATACTGATTTTGCAGGGACAGACTCGCTAAACAATTAACTGGGAACAATTTCAATAAATAAGTCTTTTCTTTTTTTTTTTTTTTTTTAAATAGTTATTTTCGTTTTTTCGTGGCTGGGCCACTAAAATTACACATGGGGCCAGTAAAATTCGAAACTACTGGCCAAGCGGGCCAGTAAGAAAAAAATGTTATGTTGGACACTGGGATATTTTTCACCCCTGACACTTGGGTGAACAATTAATAATTAATAATACTAATTTTCTCTCCTTTTCAGTTGCAGTACTATGACGTGTGTTTAAGTAAAGGCTATTGGCTTGTTATTATCTTTCCAGCCATCTCTGTCAAGCAATTTCTGAATGTCTAAGTTTGAAAGGGAGAATCAAAGTAAAGATATTTATCACAATTTCACAATATTTTTGACCAAGTACCACTCTCAATAAATAAAGCACCACAATCAATAAAGCAACAATACACTGTCGGGATGACTATTGGTACTTTCACAAAACATTAATACCATGAGATTTGACGAATGATCATCAGTAATGAGGATATAATGACTAAGCTGGTAAAGGCAAGTATTAGAAAAATTTGAAAACTGTGATAAGTCCAGAAAATTGCATCACTATACTGAAATGCAACAATTTCTTCATAAACTCCAACTGTACCAGAACGCAGCTGCTTGTATCATCTCTAGAACTCCGTCTACTGAACACATCACTCCTACCCTGCAGTAACTTCATTGGCTCCCTATCAAATCCCGCATTGAACTCTCTGAACTTGGTCACATCTACCCACCTACCGGCACTCTCCGATCCTCTTCTGTCATCTAGCTCTTTGCCCCATCTGCCAACTTAACTACCATGGGGTCAAGATGGGGTCAAGAGCTTTCAGCCAATCTGCCCACTGTCTTTGGAACTCTCTTCAACTGGACATTCACGATTCCAACGCTGTCTCCACCTTTAATAGACTTATTCCGAGTGACATACTCTGCCTGACACTAACTATGTAGTCACATTCTTGGCTATTTACTGTACTATTGCACTACGTTGTCACATTCGTATTTATTAATCTTTGCAAAATTCCACTCACTTCCACATCAATGTTACCTGATTCATATTGTTTGATGTACTGTTGTTGTGATATGTGTAAGGTGTCCTTGAGTGCTATGAAAGATGCCTTTAAATAAAATGCATTAGTATATGTAATATTATTATTTAAAACTAGGAAAAGACAACACCTGTGCCATATGGTGACATAATGACATCCAAAATCTCAGATGGTATATAGTCTCATATCACTAGATTATTTGATTCAAAGAATCACCACACTTAAATAGTGATTGAAATGGGGCCTTTTCTAAAGTTTTATAAAAATCAGCAGTGATCCTTTCTCGGATTTTACAGGGGACAATGAGGAGCAGGAAAGTGGAAGTTACAGGGCCCTTTATGTTTTGAGGGAATCCTTGTCACAATGGTATGCTCTGGATTAAACCCTCCAGTAGTTTGGCATTCTGTAAAAGATTCATGATTCAAATCTAATTTAAACCACTGATATTTAAAAATCCTATGATGAACATGCTCCTGCTGCTCCCTTTTGTTGTGTGTTGGACTGAGTATGAAGCTTATGTAAACATCTCACTATTGCCTAGTCAGATGACGTAACACAAGCACTGTTTTGTTAATTTATGAATATGGATATAGTTTCAGCTGGATAGTTATTGACATGTTTTTCTTACAATTCGATTCAGTTAGTAAAGCCAGGCTGCAGCATTCTCAACTCTGACCTTCTTGTCTTTCCCATGGCCAAAGCAATGAGCCACTTGAATGGACAAAAGATGTACGGGAAGATCATCCGTGTGACGCTGTCGAAGCACCAGACAGTTGCACTGCCTCGGGACGGCCTGGATGACCAAGGTCTGACCAAGGACTATGCAAACTCCCCACTTCATCGCTTCAAGAAACCTGGCTCCAAGAACTTCCAGAACATCTTCCCACCATCTGCCACTCTCCACCTCTCCAACATCCCGTAAGTGCCAGGGCAGCTAGTCACTTTGTGTTAAAATGCTCGAATATCCTTAGGAACTACCAGGTCATTTCATGCAGGTTGATGGCAAATTAGTAGGGTAGTCACGACCTTGATTGAAAGTCAGCTATCGATCTAAATGACGTCACAATCTCAACCTTTGGAATTAAAGGTGGAAATCGATGATTCAGCCACGCCCATGGTGTCCTGTCCACCAGGACGGAAAAGCGCACACACACAGTAGCACACCAAGTTTACATTGCCTCCCCTAACAAGAAACTGCAGCCAACAAAAAGACACCATGGCAACTGCTAATCAACTGAAGTATACATCACTTGATTTCCCTCAAGTGATGTATTCTCCAAGATGCCCCCAGATCCCAGTGTGATGGAAGCTGTATGGAACCATTACATTTACCATATTCATTTACTTTTTCCAGTTGTATTTTTCCCCAGCTATTTCACTACTGCTACCATGCAATGAGTGGTTTTCATTTTTTGGTAAACAGAGCCTTAAACAGTGGTCTTTCTCACAAGAGACCATGTACTTGTTGCTGGATAATCTCCAGCCCTTAATGTCACCTCTTCTCATTATAGAAATAAGAATGAGTCCCTGTAACACTGTTGATGGTGACATCTGAGTGTTCTGTAACCTGTAATTTGTGATCTTTATTTTTAATAGCCAAGATGTGACGGAGGATGATCTGCGGCTGCTCTTCTCCAACGCTGGAGGAACTGTGAAAGCTTTCAAGTTTTTCCAGTACGTACACCTGTTCCACAGCAACGAGTCACATGTAACCACTGAACAAGATGAAATGATATCTTATAACAGTAGAAGATCAATTATAAAATCTGGTTTGGAATGTTTTGTGACTCTTGAGTATATTGTTGTTGACACTATCAAAATTGTTGTATTTTTCAGGGATCGGAAAATGGCTCTGATTCAGATGTCAACAGTGGAAGAGGCCATCCAGGCCTTGATTGACCTTCACAACTACAACATGGGAGGCAACCAGCACCTGAGAGTCTCCTTCTCCAAATCCACCATTTAAGAATCTGACCCACAAACTCCTGACAGCACCGGGGTTTATAGACTGTGTCTGGACACTGGGGGGACCACATTGAATCAGTTTTGTTTTGGGGATTTTGTTGATCCTGTCATTCCTTGAGAGACTGAAACCTTTGACTTGCATCTTTTTTTAAAAAGAACAATTGAGTATGTTGCAGATACTGGATCCTCACAGCTATTCTTAACTGTACCTCTGTATTTTTATGTCAAACAAAATACTGACATGATTGATTGTCCCCCTGTATGATAGTTTGATGTAGATCAGTGTTTAATTCTTCATTTAGTTGAAAAGATACAGAAATGTGCCTTACTTGACAAAATCACCTGTTTCTACAGCTGGACGTGTTCGTTAATTACCCTCCTATGCTTTGGGGCACATTGGTATTGGATATTTTTGGGAGAAAGCTGTTTTTTCATCCTCTACACATTATTTAGTTTTTGAAGTTCTGCCATCAACCAGGCGTAGCTTCTTTGTTTTGTTTCAAGTTTTAGATTCATAACATTTTCCCTTTTTAGGTTGGTAACAGTACAGAATACTCCTGAGGCAACAGGTATAAGTTTCTACAGAAGCCTGTGACAGGCACTGTAACTTGAATTCCATTATTCCTCAAGTACGCTCAGTGCAAGATTGTCCCCCCCACACACTTTTGATTTCACATAACGTCACATATCATGATGTGGCTGGTGGCTAAGTATTTCTTCATCTGTGTTTTTGAAGCCTTCCATGCTTTTTCCATAGCAGTGAGGTGTAATTGTCAGTGACAATGGTTTTCTAAGCATGTACAGTTATGATAGGATCTCACATCAGAAAGTGTTGCATGCTGTGGAAGCAGTTAGAAGTTGAGTCCACTGTGATTTCATTGTCATGTGACAGTTTACTCGAGAGGGCTACTCCGTTGGACCAAAGTTTCTGTGCCTTTAGTGTTCCTTTAATTAATTTTAACAACAAAAGAAGCATTTGAAGACACTGAAATGTTGAATTTCAAGGAAAAATGCTCTGAATTTCAAGTGTTTAGTTTATTCCCGTTTATTTTTTTAATATCCAACAGGACCTCTTGACTTGGGGTTATTTGCTCAGAAATAATAGTTATGTATATTTTTTCTTCAAAGTCCGATTTTATACAGCTCATTATGTAAGAATTTGGTATAGTTCTGAAGAGGCACAATTAAAGGTTGAATTATTTTCTAACAAGGGGAGGTGCGACTTGGTTTCCTGCTTTTTGAGTTTTCCCTCTCATGGTCTCGTGTATTCTGCATTACGTCTGTAGCATGCCTAATAAAACTGTTCTGTAGCTCTGCATTCACCTCCTCTGTCTCTCTCCTCTGTTGTCTGCTCTGCTCACTTCTGAAACCATCTTCAGTCCCAGGGTGGGAAGGAAGCCAAAATTCATTTTGGAGCCACTTGAAAACAAGCTCTAATAAGCCAGATTGAGCTCTCTGATGGTACTAATTCACAAGACAAGAAGTACATTTTGTTGATGTGTTTCCCACCCTGCCAACTGACACAATCTATTCCTTTGATGTCTTGCTCTTCTATCCTCTGGTAGCTGCCTATTTTCTAATCAGTCTCTAAGGGCTTCTGCTCTCCTAACAATCTATCTGATCTATCTACTTGCTCTCGCACCTTTATCACTTACATAAATGGCCTTGGTTGTCATTTTTCCAAGCTTTCTGCATTTTATGCCAGCTTCTGCCGCTTTGAAGAATCTTTGAGTAAAAATTGCTAAAGGCACAAGCATACAAAATAGAATGCATTAAGCCAATTAAAACTTCATTGTACTTTGTTAAAATGCTGAGGAGAAATGTTAAGAATCACAGTCATTTTGGACATAGCTTTAATTTCTGAGAATAATCATTTCTAATTTTGACCTCTTTTCAGTCCTGCATTTAAAAAACAAGATGGAACTTAGTCCTTCTTGTTGACAGCTGCCCTGGCGGAAGAACATAACATTTATTGAGCTGATGCTTTGATGACAAAAGTTACTCTTTGAGTCAGAGAGGTTCAACTTAACTCTCTCATTGCCATTATTTCTGATCATCTGAGACTATTCATGCAAGTCAAGGAAGAAAAAAAATGAATGTAGTTTCAGCATCCAAGAGCAGACGTAAGGCAAGAGTCAGCCAAAAGATTTGCATACTGCATGAAAAGCTCCCAAAAAGTTTAATTTTGTAGCATTTCAGTCTCACAGAGATCTTGATCCGATTGAAATGTGCAATTAAATTTCCTGGAGTTAATAGAAAAGTGCCTTGCCTCAGTACTCTTATCAGCCTGGTTTCCAGTAGCAGAAAGCAGCTGTATTTAGTGACGAAGCTCTGACTGCTACCTAAATTCAATTTAATGTTGCTCTGTGCTTCCTGGACGTGTAAATACGCAGTTGTGTCCTTTCACATTAGCCATGTCAACTTGTTTGCGGGAGTGACCCAGCAATCCTTAAATGGTGCACAATTCAACAAAACTGTATCAAAATCACTGGATGGTAAGTGCAAAGTCCCAACTGAACAGATGCTGAAACTGCAGGGATATTGTGGCTTACAAATCTTCCTCTGCAGGTGTAAGAAAACATTCCCGCACATATCATTATAACTCAGCCATTTTAAAGGAGAACTCCACTGATTTTACACAAAAGTGTGTTTTCAGGTGTTTCAGGTATGTGTATATTTGAGACAGAGCCTGAAGCTGAATCTGACAGTGTTGGAGTGCAATGCTACATCAGTGCAGTTCTCTTTTAAAGCAGCCTTAGGAGACCAATCAGGTACTACATTGGAATTGTGTCCTGGAGTGAGGGGACAGCCGCATTCACTCAAATGCAATGCTATATTATAGAAATGTATATTATTTTGGGTGCCTGCTCAAAATTTCTTTGCGCAAGGAACTCGTGACTGCACCAGTTCCTCAGTTCTGTTTCCTGGCCTGTATTTACCCTAATTTTATTTTTTCATAAGAGCAATATCAAAAGTATAACCATTATGAACAAATCAGTATAAATGAGATATTTGCACTATTTCAGCTAGTTGGCCTCCACTATGATCAAATTTTACTCATCCCACACTTTTTGCCACAATATTTTTCAAGGTTTGAAGGTGTGATGCATGGACTGAGCAGCCATCTAACAACAGATCCACCTCTCCTTCAGTACGGTTGGTTTATGCTGGCAAATTACTCTGCCAAATACAGAGGGTCTTCCTACCTGACCTGACAGCACCTGAAGTGAAATACAAACTTTGAGCTAATAGTGAGGACTGCGTGAGAACACTGATTTTCTAAGTGTATGAAAGTATAAAAATAAATATAGAAACTGGAAGATGTTTGTAGCCAAGTTAGCACCAGGGGTGGACTGGTTCAAAAAATCGTCCCTGGCATTTTTGGCTTAGACCAGCTCCTCATAATTGGCGAAGCACAACTGAGACAAAAAAAAAAAAAAAAAAAGAAGCCTTTAGACTTATTATAAATTTACAGTTAATCATTACTTTAGAAATCTATCAGATAACCATTGTGGAAAGCAAATAAGCAAATTTACTCAACACATAGTTCTACGTCATTAGGTATGCTCTGTTTCAAGCATAATCTATCAACATCCTAAATCTCAGAAGTTTAGCGTCTATTGTTAACTCCACCACTTTTGTCTGCTCTGTGTCGTTCAATTGATTCTTTTATCCTTTTTTAAAAATCATCTCTAATATGTATTTTCTGAATTTCCCTGATATAGCAGCTCAATTCTAATTCTTCAGGTTAAAAGATGCTCCCTGCTTTAAAAAGCTATGACATGCATTTGTATCAGGCTAAAAACAGGACTGCTTTATGAACTCATGCAAGCAGCTTGTCTTTAAAGCATTTGACACTGGCTTACTCTTATTCAGTGTGGGCAAACCTTTTCGTAATAACACTTTTCTACTTCAGTAATGCTTAAATTGCAAAGCTTTTACTTTCATTTAGCAGTTTTAAAATCTGTTTTTTAAAACATGTTTAACCACAGCATAGAGGGTAGCTACAAATTCAAGCTACTATGCAGCCTTTCAACACACCTTACACCATGGTCTGGGGGAATACTCGATTCTGATTGGCTGCAGGGTGTCTATTAACCCCTGATATATGGACACCTACTAAGTGGTTCCAGTCAAATTGTCTGTTCACTGCTCTAAATCAATGTGCTAGCTGGCCTATCCGCATGAAAAAAAATCAGATTTTTTTATTTCCAACACTGAGGGCAGTTTGTTAGTCCTTCAGTGCCTTATCCTCTAAACACCACAGGGTGGCGACTGTACACAAACTGCAGAAAGTACACTTCCCCTCTAAAGCGAATAATCTCACATCCCGTTCGCTGTTCAACTCTCTACTTCAGGTTCACAGTAAAGTTACACACGGCCGATTATTTGGTCGTGAAAATCTTGATATTGATTTGGGGACAATAACATGACTAGTTAGCTAGCTGGTCTTGTTGTTAAACATGCTGTCAAATTATATTTACTGTTTGTCAACCGTACGCAATGTTATTGACTTTGAATCTTGCTTGCATGGCATCCTATTTACTGGAGGAGTGAACAACGTTTCTGTTGCATAAGAACCTTACGGGAGGGTAATGATTGTTCCAGGTGTTAGTCAAACCCTCAGGCATTACCACGGAAACTTAGTTATGGCCTGTGAAAAACTTAATATTTTTATTGTAAAACGCATGAAAATATAACTTAATGGTCTAAATTTCTTTTCTTTGGTAAGTGACCATGGTATAAGCAGGATTATGCCCGACGAGGTGTCCATAATCAGGAATTAATGGACTCCGTGTCGTCCATTAATTCCTGATTATGGACACCTCGTCGGGCATAATCCCTTTCTTAACCTAAATATCTGAAATGCTATAATGGAGCCTAAAATGGACACTTGCTGCTCATCCAACACTTCTCAGCCTTGACCATTTGCTATTTTTATCAGAATAAGGTGCTGTGGCTGCCAGATTTTGGGAAGTATGTAATACCAATTAATACTAATCAATCGCCACTGCTCATCATTCTTATGTAATTAAAGTTCTCGACGGGCCTGAATATTACCGTAACAACCCGACCCAGCCCGCGGGTTTTTAAGCCCGAACCTGACGCAGCCCGACACACCAGCATGAATTGTCTGCCACACCTTCACCTTCAACCTGCTGTTGCTGGTTCGTTGCTGTCTCAGAGGCCGTGGAGGCTACAGCAGCCCCTCCAGCGAACATGTCTGTAATCTTTGCACATTTTGTAGCATCTACAGTGAGATTCTTCACTCTCTTAGCACACAACTTCTCTGCGCCCCCTTTCTTTCTCTTTGGTTGCTCCATGTTGCCACTCTTCACGCTTAAAGGAGAACTTCCTTCGATTTAATCATGCAGCTTCATTGCTCAAGCTACCCTTGACTTGCCAGTACCGAAGATGCGAACACATTTGGTCCAACCATTACAGGGCTCCGTGAATGGAGAGTTAGCATGCAACAGCATGGTGTCAGAACTTTACACTGTGTTTTAAGCGCCTTAACATGCTCCAAATCTTACCCCAAAAGTTATGCAACCTCAGCAGACACCTTACAACACAGCACTGTAGCGTGTATGACTCAAAATGAATAAAAAAGTAGTTAAAACAGTGTGTTCGTGCAAGGAGCTACATACGGGTTTGTCGACATAACATAACTTAACATTTAATATTTTGAAACCTTTTTTTTTTGTCATGATACTTGTGGTGAGTCTGTGGTTTCCTGTTTTATTTTGAAGTTTTACTCTCATGTGTCATGTTGTGCTTTTCATTTCCTCCCATTGTTTCATTTAGCACATTTTTTCGGAGTCCACCTGGTTCTGGTCTGTAATATCTAAGCCCCTGTGTGCAGTATATAGACTACATTTAGCCTGTGTGCTCCCTCTTGTCTTTGTCAGCCGGTTCCTGTGTCTTCCAGCGTCTGCCTGTGTTACCTCTTGGTATGTTTCTGTTTTTTGTTCCTCTTGTTTTTTTTTTCCTGAGTTGTACTTGTGCTCCTTTTGGTTGTATCCTTGTTTTAGCTTTAGCTGTCTTCTACTTCATATTTTCTCAGCATTTTTTTCCCCTTTGTTTTGGATTCTTGATTTTTGGATACTCAGGTTTTTGTTAATAATGTTCAGCTTTTGTTCTCTATCCTGCCTCCCCTTGGTGTTTTGCATTTCGGTCCTCACTTTATTTTTGCCTTGAATCGTAACAGTTTTTGCTACCGAGGAAGTCATTATGCCTAAAGGGGGGTACACACATAACGATAATCGGGCTGATTTTGCTTCGATTTGACCCCTTCCTGACCACGGAAGATTACCCTCTGTCTTATAAGATTATCTTACATGATTATCCTGTGGTCTGTGGTGTGTTAACAGTCAGTTTATCCCGATAATTTGCTTGGAAACGAGTCATGGCCGACAATCGTAAATGTTAAACTTCAATATTTACGACAAAATATCTTCGTGTGTGGGGAAAGCCGACGACTCCTGAGTCACTACTCCGTGAAATATGACGTGAAACGCAACGTAGCCAAGCAGCTGACAGAGGAGCACGGAAGCGGACGTAAATACAAACAGAGGTGAGATCTAACTTTTCCAATGGAGGTGTTTGAATAAGCCATTTTCATGTTTTTAATGGGTTTAGCGTCGGCGCTAACGTTAATTGTTATGCACTACCGTTAACCGTCATACTGGTGGTTAATGCAAGTATTGTGTGTTGTCAGAAAAGCTCACATTCCCTCTTCTGTGTCTTCCATGTCGTTCATGTTTTAAAACATTTAATTACTCTTTGATTTATATACAGTCTATGCTCTTTTCTGTATATTAAGAGCCTGGTGACGCTGGGGTTGTTGCCATTGGTTACTGTAGATCACGTTTGATCACACGATATTTCTGGCTTGGAGGACTAGATTCTAGATCTGCCGTGAGACAGATAATCTTTACGTGTGTGGTGTCCTGTGCTGAGACTATGGGAGCACACCACACACAGTACGATCAAAGCTGATTTTTTAATCTTCATGTGTGGGGGGGCTCTACAGATAAAAAATCTCTTCAGATTTATAAAATCCTTATGTGTGTACCCCCCTTTAGTTAAATATGAACTGCTCAGATGGGTGAAAATAATGTCAATCATTAATTACACATTAGCCAATGAAAGTGTTTCTGTGAAATGAGTGTAATCATTGAACCATGTGATGTCAATAGCTATGTTCATTCACTGAAATGAATCAATAAATAATTAATACAAATGTAATCACAGAGTAATGACAAATGACTTTTCACCTTATTAGCTACACTATAATCAAAACAATTTAATTTATATGCCTTGTACATTTATTTTCTGTGGCACAGGGGATTTTTCTTATGTTGTACCATATAAAAATTCCAAATGTCAAAAAAAGAAGCTGTAGTCAACATTCAGCAGCTTTGTTTTCATAGTATATTGAGCCAGTTACCCCTCCGAGTGCAGCAATGACCAGAAAGTGAATCAGTCTGCATGAGACCATCAGTGAGATGATTGGCTACTTGTGTATATTTATTGTGGTTATCTATATTGTAGTTTATTGTAGTGATAAATCTGTTGGAGTGTTGCGGACAGATTGAAGTCTGTCAAGAGCCAATTGTCAATCATGCTCATGTATACGCTGCTGGCAGCCTCCTTTCCTTGCACAGCACGTACTGGGCAGTGCCCCTCCCCCGTGCAGTGCCAACTCTCACCTGGTCAAATCAAACTCAAACTGTAAACGATGGCAGAGAAGCAACTGAGCAACAAAATGCTCCACCATTGCCCACATCAAAGAGAAGAAATAAGAAGACTGATGAAGAACAGCAGTGTGAAAAGAAAGAATTGGACCGAGCCAGAGAGAAAACAAGGATAAATATCGGAGCATCATTTCAGAGGTGGAGGGAGCTGCTGGATTTGTAAGGACTCAAGAGCGACGCAGAGTTTGCTGCTTTTCTGCTGGACAAGTAAGGACCGCCCTGCTGGAAAAAAAACTGCATAGACCAGCATGATTTCCATGCTGGTTAGTGCTGGTTTGGTGCTGGTTTACCTGGTGGACCAGCATGATGAAGCTGGTCCACCAGCAGAGTCCCATTAATGATGCTGGGTCGAGCCTCAGGGATATTGATGAGGTGTCTGCAGAGCCCACAGGATATTAACAGCCTGTTCACTGTGCTGCCATCCAGAAGGCGATAGAGAAGCATTCGCTGTTGTAGAACAGATGAGTCGCATCATCCTACAGGCTTGTTCTTATGACCTTGTTTTATTGTTTTGTTCTATAATTTCTGAATGTTCAGCACTTTGGCCTGTTGGATTGCTTTTTTTTTGTTTTTGTGGGAATATTGTTATTGTGTCATTAATAATTTGTCATTTTTAAATGACTTTTACTGTTACCTTTCCTACCCTGACATTTTGTTTTTTTTATTTTCATAGCATACATGAAATAAAGACACATATTTTTTCATTTTCATATGCTGTGACGTTATCAGCTTCCCATGCTGGTGACCAGCATCCCAGCACCAAAAGACAACGTATGCTGGTCTATGCTGGTTTTTCTAGCAGGGCCCTGCTTGATATATGTGTCATTCTATGTTTTTAACCACAAGGCTATGGTGGCGGTGGTTACAGTAATACTCAGTAGCGCTTATGATGTTGCAGTCGAGCTACATAGCTTGTTGGTAAATCTAGCTTGTTAGCTTGTATGCTAACTTATTCAACTGACCAGGCAGTTATAACGATAGTTTGTCTTCAGGATTTTTGCCACGCTGCCTTTCTGAAGCATGATTAATGTTGTTCCTCTAAACCAAAAACCAAACCACTTCAGACCGTCCTGATCACAAATGTTACAACTGCCCGGTCACTTGAAAGACATTTTTGGTAACCAGTAGCCATAAACACGAAGCTAAACACCGGCGCATACAAGCTAACAAGCTAGATTTAGCAAAAAGCTACATAGATCGACTGTAACATCATTCGGCCATATGTGCTATTGCAAGTATTACTGTAACTGCTGCTATCCGAGCCTTGTGGTTAAAACATAGGATGAAACATATCAAGCAGGGGTCCTTACTTGTCCAGCAGAAAAGCAACAAACTCTGCATCACTCTTGAGTCCTTACAAATCCAGCAGCTCCCTCCACCTCTGAAATGATGCTCTGATATTTATCCTTGTTTTCTCTCTGGCTCGGTCCAATTCTTGGTTTTCACACTGCTTCTCTTTGTCTGTCTTCTTATTTCTTCTCTTTGGCATGGGCAATGGTGGGGCATTTTTTTGTCTCTGTTGTTGTCTGTTCTCCACCATTATTTACAGTTTGAGTTTGAACATATCTGACCAGGTATGAGAAGGCACCTGTGCAGTGGAGGGGCACTGCCCACTACACGCTGTATGAGGGAGGGGGCTGCCAGCAGCGTATGGATGAGTGTTACTGACACTTCTCAGACACTCCCCTTGGCTCTGATTGGTTGTATTTAGCTGGAAGTGGTTGATTCTTGCAAATCAAATTACAGCCACTGGGTGGAGCCACAGACAGTGATCTGTATCCTATTCTACTGGCAGATCATAATTATAATTTAAGCAATCATAAAAAAAAATACAGACCACAGCTTTAAGTTCTGTTGTGTATGTAACATAAGTTCTCTGTGTTAGTTAGTTAAAGTAACTCACTGTTGACACTTGCAGCCTCTGGGTAAAATTCCTGTCTTGTTTTCCCTGTCTACCCAAACCTCCTACCTGGATGACTTTGTCACTGTTTATACTACCTCACCTGACTTCCTGCTTTGCCATTGTAACAATTACTACAGCCACTAGAGGTCCCTGTCTAACCACAAATGTAGATTTCGTACATTTTGACTTCTGGTGCCATCCAGCAATTTTTTTTCACAATTTCAATGATATTTTTGTACTTGTTCATGATTTCTGACTGAAGATTCAGCTCAGAATTGATTTCAGGTTTAATACAGTTCTATCTTATCTGGCATGTCAGAGGGAGTTTCAGAAGTATTTTCTGCTATCACTGTTCAGCCTCCAGGTCCAATATTTATGGAATGTGATAAAATATGCATTCCATACAATGTCATAGTGCATGATTCTCTGCATTCAATATCTGGCAGTAGAAAAGTATGATAATAACGTAATGTAGAAAAAACTATTTGGACCCTGTAGGGCTCAACCCCTGGTGAATACAGTCAACCACTGAGGTTCAATTTGTGTCCAGCTAAACAACTAAAAATGATAAAGTTGCTGCCGATGTGTTGGTGTAAGCAGGTGTTGCTCCATCAGGGACCGGGCCCATCGGCATGACTTTGTGATGATGGACGTCCTGTCAGGTGTTGTCTGATGAAGATGACGCTCCACGGTCAGGCCCTGGGACTAGGCAGATGACCTGATCCATCATCACACAGACACACTGCTGCTTACAACCAATGGACAGAGCTTTTATTTTGTAAGCATTCAATGGAAGTGCCTGCATCCTGGATCCTGCTCTCTAAACAAAGATGACATGATGTATCAAGGCAGAAGGACAGAGCCAATCAATAGCTAGTCTGGCCAATGCATCAGCAGGGCAGGACACCGTGATCCTGCTCTCCATCACTCTGCTCATAGACGATGGAACTACACTTTCTCCCTCATGGCTTCTCACTCCCTTCCTCACTATTAAACAATTTGTATATTTATTTTTAAATGTAGCTTTTACATTTAAAAGATGATAAGCTTGTTCAGTACAATAGT
Source organism: Acanthopagrus latus (assembly GCF_904848185.1). NCBI lineage: Eukaryota > Metazoa > Chordata > Actinopteri > Spariformes > Sparidae > Acanthopagrus > Acanthopagrus latus. The sequence goes on along the minus strand of NC_051057.1, from coordinate 2,197,091 downwards.
TTATAATTAAACCAGGGTCTCTCAAACTTTTAGACTCACAGGAAACAGTGTCTACGTGATGTCACTTGTTATGTTTCACATGAGTTCTTAGCAGTTCCTTTAGAGACATTTCTCCTCTAAAGTATTTGAGGCTCATGAATTCAAATGGTCCATAATTGTAAAAGAAAAACAAACAGAACAGTCTGAAGCTGTAGCTAATCAGTGTGCCGTTAACACGCTTCTTTCACATAGATGCGACAGCATTAATGTTAGAGTTTATCAGTCACGTCAAGAAAAAGCACTTAACGTACATTGTGCGTGTACATTAAGTGCTTTTTGTTGATTACACTGACACTTAAACATGAAATGTAATTTGTAATTTTATGTATATGTTGTATTGTACACTTACTTAAAGGAACAGTTCACTTCAGTCAGTCATTGTCTCCTCCCCCCACCAAGGATGGAAACTGGAGCTTCACAGCAAAACAGCACTTTGGTTTGAAAATATGTTATTTGCACCCTTGATGCACGGTAGAGCTCATCCACCCTCTTTAAACTGGGTGTGCGCTCACAATTTTAGCTTAGCAGCTAGAGTGAAGACTTCTAATTAAAGCAACATGGTGAAAGAATTGGCATTTTGTGCGCCTCCCCCAACCCTAACCCTGAATGCAACACTACAGTCATCAATACAAATCCCAGGTCTGTAACCATTTGTCAGATGTAATGTAGGTGCTAACTGCAAACAAATCTCTTTACATCATAACAATGTGATGTGTTGAACACGTATATTTTGAAGGGAAGATGTATATAATGCTGTGATTATGATTACATTGTGCAGAAACAAGCAATACTGCGCAGGGTGAGACAGAGACACAATTCACACTGCCCCCTCAGTGCGGGAATCGTGCTGATTCTCCACATCGCCATCTGTGTAAAAGTTACAGATGCAGACAGGGGGGGACAGTTTCACTCTGACTCTGATCCACCTTTGTAGATAGACAAGACAGCATCTGTGTGAATGAAAACGCTCACAAGATTTACTTTAGATTTTTGGCTGGACTCTTCCTTTAGGAGCTGAATCTACTTCATCTTCCACTGCTGACAGCCACTGAAGGACAACATATTCAGATCCTTTACTTACGGCTTGTAGGCGAGTGAGCTGAGCCCATGTTGGGAAAAACAAATCTCCAGGTTAATTGAGACCAGGCCAGCTGACAGTCTTGCCTGGGCCCAGGACGAGATAATCTTAGATGGGGCCCCCCCCCGCACCCAGATCTCTCCTTTTCCCTTGCTCTTCCTCTCCTCTGCTCTTCCTCTCCTGTTCCTCTCCTCTTCGCTTCCTCTGCTATTCCTCTCCTCTCCTCTCCTCCCCTCTCCTGACTTCTCTCTCTGCAAAAGACAAGTGACAGGCATTGACAATAATGGTTAACATTAACAAACTATACATAAGCTGTTGCCAAATACACTCTTCATATGTATTGGAATTCTGACACTAGCAGGAAATAAATTAATATTTACCATTGTATTATAAGCTACTGCTGGTGTGACATATTTGGGGGGGGGGGGGGGGGGGGTGGAGGATCTTGACCAATATTTCAAGAAAAATTAGTAAGAAAACAAATAAAGAGTTTTTATGTAACTCAAATACTACATTTTTTCCCACACACTGGCTTATTTTATTTTTATTTTTTAAATTATTCCATAATTGAATGAGGGCCTAATTTAATGTGGCATCCAACACAGCACTGAGCACACATCAAGGACTGTCAGTCACCACACCATCACAGTCTCAAAAACAACACCAAAAAAAGAAGACATATCGGAGTTTACTGCAGCAAACAACATCTGCAACAACTAACATAGTAGCTCTGCTGCTGCTAAGTGAAATCATACCTTAAAAACAATGATAAACAGGCTGACTGCCGGCAACTCAAAAGGCAGGCAAGTGTGAGATTATAGGATGCATTCCTGCAAGTGAATCTGCATCCTGCAAAGCAGTGGGATACAACACAGGTTTGCATGTTGGATCCATTTCTATAAAGACCAATAAGGAAAGTGAATAGCACATAGTTGAAGCAAACAGGAGTGAAAGTGATGAGATCAGATAATAAACACTGTGTCATCTCATCTGTGTTCCTCAGAGTGTACCATGTGTCTGTGCTCCCTCAAGGCTTTCTTCAAAGTAGATGCACAATGTTAACACGTCTGAATGCAGTCAGTACATTTAGCCTCATGGGCTTCATGCTACAGTATGTTGAGGGAATGATGGTTTCCTTCCACTGTCTCTTTATTTCTGCTTTCCTAAAAGGAAAACGTCTGCTGCTTCCCTCTGAGAAGGAATCAAACCCACCAATAGTTTCCTGTCAGCGTCTGACATCCTGAAATATTCAAAGCAATGTTGAAAATGCAGCTGTGTGTGTTAACATGAAGAATGTCATCTCCAGGATTTGCAATTCTCTCTCTCTGTTGCCAAAACACAAAACAGGCAAGAAGCACCTCTGGGCAAAACTAGTGTTGGAGGCACTGCAAACTGATGTTTTTCTTTTTCTGATATTCAATATGTTTAACAGTAAAAACCTAAACTCTCCATTTCACATCTCATGCTAGTATAATTCTTTAACTTTTATCAAATAAAATGGTTCAATCACCTTAAAATCAGTGTCCAAAACAAAATTATATAAGAGACAAAAAATGGCATGTTCAATGTTTTGGAATTACGTATTATACCAAGTGTGTTATGGAAAGGAGTGTAATTATATGGACATCATATGAAGGTGCTTTGCTAATGGTAAAGTAATGCCCACACACCACAGATAGTTAGTATAAAAAAATATATTGTCTATGTCTAGGAACAAGACTGGGTCAGAACCAGGGTTCGAGGTGTGGTAGCCAATGGGAACTGAGTTTGTGTCTATAATGTAAATTCTTGGATATTATATGCTCATCTGCATGTTGAAGTAGTGGTCCCAGTAATCTTTGTTATTAAAGGGTAATGAGTAAAAGTTTACACAAAATGGTGGTTTGAACAATACTTTTTTTACATTTTGATTTGAAAGAAACATGAATAGCCCTCGAATCATATACGGCCACCAGCCACGCCCATTAATGACAGCTCTCCTCCTAATGATCGGAGCACGTGGTAGGGTGCTAGGTTGAGGGCCTGTTTCAATTTGTTGAGCTTGAGTAATCTTTAAAGGTCCCATATTATGAAAGACACGTTTTCTCTGGTGTCTACATATATAAGCTGGTCCTCCCTGAGCCTGCCAACTCCCAGAATGAGGAAAACAAGCAATTCCTGCATGGTCTCTGCAGCCCACCCAAGGGTAACATGGCGCTCCTACAGGCTGTTGAGATTCAGCTCCTTTAGTTACGTAACAAAAGGAGTCATTTTCATAGGCCGGCCTCCTCTGCGTGGTGATAGGAGATATCTGAGAGGGGGGTGTTCATACCCAAGGTGAAGTTTTTTGCAATGTTGTCGCTCAAAGCTAGACACGCAAATCACTCTGGTGTTAGTTGTAAAAATCAACATCAGTGCCTATATTTGTCCCAGCTACAGAACAACAGAAGAGACAGTCACGTTTCATTTTTAATGATAACGTGCCAGCTGCAGTTCATGTTAGCTTGTGTGTGTGTGTGCTAATTGCTTCACATCGGACTGCTTCAGTAATGAGGGTGAGTACAAAGCTGGCTTTGCCTCGACACTGACCCTCATAAAAGGATCAGTCCCAACCATACCGGACCCAGCAACTGCACCCGAGCCACCGAAAAGTGTTGCCGCAGTTTAATAGTATTTATACTTGCCTACGAGAATGGTGAAGTCAGCTGGAAACTGGCTAAGTAGTTAGCTCCACTTTGGTCTGCTATGCAATGGCGTTTGAAGCGAGTTTGATGTTAATTATATTACGATGGAGCTTGGTTGTCACAGTAAAAAGTCTGGAAATGTTGCAGACTGGAGACAGAGATGATGCGAACAGTGTCCAAGAGTTTGGAGACTGAGTTGGAGACAAACACAGCTTTCGCTAGCTGTTAGCCATTAGCTACATGGTAGTAACTGTAACACCACACAGAACAAACTGAGATTATTCAGACACACTAACCATTCTGAAATGTCCTGCTGCAGCCACAGAGTCTGTACTTCTTCAGCAGCCTCTCCTTCTGGGTCCCATTCTGGATCAAACTGGTTTGGTTGAATGACAGCACCTCTGCAAGCCATAGCAATACATCCACCCAGGGGCGGTCCTTGGCCATTTGGTGCCCTAGGCGAGCTTTACTGATAACGCCCCAATTTTTTTTTTTTTTTTTTTAAAAAGAACATCCTTGAGCCAACTTAGATAAATAAAACATTTAAGTTATTTCTAAAAGTCTTTACATTGATCAGGCACACAACTGAGACACACCAAGTGTGGAATCAGTGGTGCAATCAAGATGAATAGTTGCACTCACCTGATAAGGCAAGCGCCTATGTCGCCTGTAGGAAGAACCACCACTGCATCCACCATAACATTAGCACATGCTACTGCTAGCGTAAGAGGCATCATCTTCCTGAGAGGGACCTGCAGCAGGCAGGACTCTCCAAGTGGGCGTTGACAGACGGAGCTCATTAGCATTCAAAGGTGCAGGCACAGAAACAGACTGCCCTCAGTAGAGCTCGCTTGAGTGACTTTTAGACAGCTGAAATTCAGGACCACGGATGGGTTTGGGGCAATGCATATCAAATACAGTGTTGTTGGACCTCTGAATGAAATTGATGAAAAACGGTATTATGTGGGACCTTTAAGAACCTTTAAGATATTTTGCATACTTATCACTTACTTTTCCTTCCATCAGAGAATCATAGAATCAGTGTCCACAGCTTCTATTATAATAATAAAAACATACCTTTGCAGAAAGCAAGCCTATTTGTCCACTCCCATGTACTTGATTATCCACTCTATTACTATTTTGCAGCATTCATTTTAACCCTCAACCTTCACAAGCCTTCCAGGGCTTGCATTGTTCCAACCGCAAGTCAGCTGGCACAGCCAGTGGAAGACCTTTATGCTATGGACAATGACTCACTAGACTTGCGGTTATGAGTGAATGTGTTTAGATCATGGCAAACGCAAGTGAGTCCAGATGTGTTCATGAAAACAACAATCAGGTGACGTATCCATCACACAGCACTCTTGATGTTCAGTCTTACACAGGGCTCATAATGACAGTATTGATTTGGCTTTTGTTCTCTGCTCTCTTACTGTTGTTCTGTCTGTGTTTGAGCACCAACAGGACCTTGTCTTTATAATGCATGACCTTCTTTGCAGGCCTCGCTCCATTCCGGTAGGAATGATGGAGACTTACAGCAACACTGCCACTGCATCCAGTTTGTGAGCTCTGCACATAATGACTGATGAACAAAACCAAATGTTCAATATGTGTTTGAAGTGTACCCAGGAAGAAATGCGTTGTTTATCTTCCATTAACTCATTAACACAATTCATAACAAGGTGGCTCTGCGAGTGGAGATCACATCTATCTATCTATCTATCTATCTATCTATCTATCTATCTATATATATATATATATATATATATTCCTTCAAAATTCCATTCCTTCACAGTTCAACACCACTTAGAAGCAAAAAGCTTGTGTTTGCTAATGCAATGCTAAAAACAAACTGCATCATTGTTGCATGACTTCAATATCACCACCGTTAAGCTTCTTACTACACTATACAACACACACTACTATAAACTGATCAGTGTACAATCAATCAATCAATCAATCAATCAATCAATCAATCAATCAATCAATCAATCAAAGCTTTTTTGTTGTCATTTTGTTGTACCAATAATGCAGTACAACAAAAATGAGATTACATTTCTCCAGGATCAGTAACAGAAGACACAATAAATAACACACAATATATAAATATAGTAATTAAAAAAAAAAGAAAAAAAAAACTGACTAGGGGCTCCTGAAGTGCATTAGTGCACATGCTCCAGATCATTAGTTCATCAGTCTAAAAGCTTGTGGAAGGAAGCCGTTGATAAGTCCGTTAGTTCAACCTTCATGACTTCGGAACCGTATTCCTGATGGCAGCACAAAGAATGTGTGGAGAGGCGTCCCTGATGATGTTCAGTGCCCTGCTCCTACAGTGGCTTTGGAAGAGTTCTTGGACAGATGGGAGGGAAACTCCAATGTCCCTCTCAGCTCCTCTCACTGTTCTCTGCAGGGCTTTTTTTCTGACATACTGCAGTGTACTATGTCAAGATACAATATGTCAGAATGCTCTTCACCACACCACTGTAGAAAGTCCTGAGGATGCTGATGGAGTGTCCTGAAGTGCTGATTCTGCCCCCTCAGGCCAGGTCCAGATTTGTTTTTGTTTTACAAGTTGTAAAGTTAAAGTTAGAATAAGTAACTAATCTGGTATCTAATAACTAACTTAAATGAGCCTTTAAAGACGAATCAGTGAGTCAGTGGGTCTCAGTGTTCACTGTGATGATGTTTAATGTCCCCAACAACCTCTGTGGTCTCATTTTGATACTTGTTAGCAGCCTTAACTGCCTTTTTGACACTGACTGTTTGAAACAGACACATTTCTTAATCAGAATCAGTAATCCTTTAATGTCCCACAAACGGGTAAATTTGTTTGCCCCAGCAGCAGAATATTACAACCCCCCCCCAAATTGCAAAAATATACAATATAATTAAAAAGGTAAGAAATAAAATAGACTTATATATGCATATAAATAATATGACCAATTTGAAAAAAAGAACATCTTTGAAGCTTGTGTTATCCATAGACTTTATTTCAGGGATCTCACTCCTGGTGCATCTCTGCTAAACTCCTGAGGTGCTTTTTTTTTTTTTTTCGGTTTACCAGTTTTAGGCAGACCAACCAAAATGTTCATTTTGGATCCTGAACGATTCATCTGGCTCCTCTCTCCAGAATGAGTGAATCTGAGGCCATGCCATTAACAGAACCAGCTTTTATGATATGAATGCTGCTCCTATCACTGACATTATTGCTGCTACCACACACCTCAAATGCCACCAAGCAGAGTGGATTTTCTGCTCTCAGCCCTGTTTAGTGGTGAACTATTCACTGTCTAAAACATAATTGTTACGCTTCCACAATTACAAAACATCCATTCATTGTCTGTAACTGCTTTATCCCTTTTATGGGGTCACGGGGGTTGTTGCTAGATCCAATCCCATCTGTCTCAGGGCGAGGGCAGGGTACACCCTGGACAAGTCGCCAGCTCATCGCAGGGCCCTCACTGATGGCAGAGGCCACCATGCAAGGTGTCAACCGCACATCAGGAGCAATTTGGGGTTCAGTATCTTGCTCAAAGACACTTCGACATGCAGCTCAGCTCAGCCCAGAGCTGGGATTTGAACCAGCGACCTTCCAATCACTAGCTGACTGCAGAATAAACACATGATTTTATCACATCAACAGCACGATGAGCATAAAATGAAAGAGAATTTGCATTTATTAGTGATGGCTGTGTTTCTATCTGCATGACAAATAGAATATCTGCCGGCACAGAGGCCAGCTCAGTGATTAAGTCAGCCCACCACGCTCACAGCAAAGGAACAAGCCAGGCCTAATGCAGATTTGCTCTCTTTTATGTTCCCATCGATCTACATTATCAAATCAACAGAATAAGATGTCCACTAGACATAACATCAGCACACTTCCATCTTTACATGCCACATTACTAATTGGATTTGTCACAGATGGGAAAATATAATGGTCTTTTATCCCACAGTCTGGCACCATTAAGCTGCCAGTGCTCTTTTTGTGCGACACACCCAACCTTCTGAGGTAAAGATTTTATTACATGATAATTTAAGACACGGTTCGTTCATCTCAAGTGTCGCCGCTGGACATACAAATCAAAAAGAGGTCCGCTGATATTTTCATTCCTCATCTTCCAAAGCCCACACATTATCCTTTTTTATAATCTGTATTTTATTTGCATTTTTCGCCCCCGAGGTGAGGAGAGGAATCCAGCAATAGCCATGAAATCCCACAGCCGCCTGCTTTTATGTGTCTTGCTTCACTGAGGATCTGGGAGATTTATCACTTCTTTATGTCACTGTGCCTTTTATGACTTACATTGATCATCAAGGTGTACAACCATTATCGTGCCGAGTGCATTATCGTCAAGACATTTTTCACCTCCCCCCAATGCCACGGGACATGGATAGAGAAACATCTGATTCACATCTCCTTCTCTGTCTGCTTCCAGTGGATTCACATGGAGACAAAATCTGATGAAGGACAGCAGTTAGAAGTCATGTGGAGAGAAAAAAAAAACATATACTTGTGTATTTTTTATAAAGAGGTACACTGATTCAGCATTGAACTCCTATAACCCAGTCAGACTTACTATGGACATTTTAAAACATGGATCTAATTCCATGCAGCAGAACCACAGATCTCATCCCTTTTTTCCCCAAAAATTAGTTGTTTTTTTTTTTTTGCAAAAAACAGGCACACTACATCACACACAATGCAACAGTTCAGACATACATTGCTATGCTATTGCTATGTTATGCTAGAGCTTACCTGCTGTGCCAGATTGTTGGTTGCATAGCAGGGAATATAGGGAACACCAATCAAAACTGTTTAGAAAATGGAAAGCACTTTCAAAAAACTACTTGGCAGTTGACTGCAAAGAACATCTGTCTCTCATTGTCAAGCACCGGCTGAGGTCAGTCATCAGATCAACAGTAGGAGAACGCTACAAAATTAAAACCAAGTCAACACTCGTACCACTCAATTCCCCTGGGCATGACAGTTACCTGGTGTGTGCGTCACTGATTTGTTCTGTCTTCCCTGCATATTCACCTCCGACTGGGAGCATTTCTGAAGCGGAGCGTCATGCCTGCCTGATATTGTTGATACTGTATTTCTTTTTCATAATTTCTCCTTGGTCTTTGTCCTTTTACTGTAGTTCAAGTGTTCTATTATTTGTCTGTTTTAAGTGTGTTTGTGTAATGCTGTGTGTTGTGTAATATTGCTGACTGTGCTGTAGATCCTGAATTTTGAAAACTGACCGGATGCACTATGCTGTTCCACCGTCTGACTTCCTCTCTGGCGTGGCTGCGACCTGCTTCCACCAAAAATAGACTCGGCACGTATTATCCACGGAGCAGAGCGGAGAGCCACTTCCGGGTGTCGTAAATTGACTTCACTTTTTTTGGTTGGTTCAAAAGATTACAAAGATCAAAAAAGTCACCAGGAGTCTTCAAGGTTAAGTGCCGGCTAACAAAGCACGAGATCAGACACAGACAGAATCTGTGAAAAAAAATGAACTGATCCGAGGCTCTAAACATCGAGCATCCTCTTTTAAACCCAAAAAACTGTGAGTGTCTTCCCATGGCTTCATGGCCTCAACCAATCCCTACTCTTCTTCATTTCTGCTGACACCGCTATTTTTCTCTGGAGACCCCCCCGTTCTTCCCTCTGCACCTGCACAAAGCTTGGCGAATGTGACTCCAGTATCTTCGACAACATGCACAGCTGCACGTACACCAGTAGCCAGTCTTCATCTCGCTGTGTTTTTTTTAAAACAGGTGCTTTTTCACGATATACACAATTAGTACTTAGAGACTCTGGCCTTCAGGCTTTTTGAGAACCCAGTCCCCTTCTAGATATATCCCATTATATCTGATCACTCTTGGCACTGCATTTTTAAAAATATTAAAAGTGTTGCATATTTGGTTCACACTTCACATCATCACACTACAGTAGCTTTAATAGACAGTAGATGCTAGGGCTGTCAGTTTTTATTCGAAATTTTAATATTTGTTCGAAAGTGGGGGGAAAAGTTCTCATTCGAATGTATTGACCTGTTCGAAATCAAAATGTACAGTCTGTAAATGCGGAAGACCGTTTGAAGTAGTTCGCCTTGTGATCCTGCAGAGGGTGCTCTAAATCTTCACTATCAACTTGACCTATTGCCCACCCTTTTGACCCTTGACCTATCAATTCAGCTAGTGATATTACGTTGGATGCTACAACAATGGAGGACACTGGTGGGCAAAGCCGTCCTCAGGGGAAAGTAATGACACCAAGACATATGCAAATTAATGTATGGAGGTATTTTGGGTTCTACACCGTAGATGTAAAAATGACAAACAAGGATGAAGCCGTCTGTCGACTTTGTAAAAAGCAGCTTTCTTACTCGGCAGCGACAACAAATCTGCGGACTTACCCGCTAGCTTACCACCCACACGAAGCAGTGGAGACCGAGGCACCACAGACAAGCGGAGCTGCAGGAGCAACGTACAACCTCAACTGACAGCCTTCAGCTCAGCACCTTCAGAAGGCCCCTTGCCAGCAGCTAGTAAAGATGCTATCACTGACAAGATAACAACATTTGTTTGCAAGGATATGCGGCCAATTGGTATCGTTTCGGGGGAGGGGTTTCGGGATCTCATGATGGAACTGCAGCCACGACATATAATTCCAAGTTGGACCACAATCTCAACACAGAGTACAACTGTATGATACCACACAGGAAAACATAAAGACTATTCTGAAGGATAAGACCCTCGCGCTTACACACAGCTGTCAATGTTTCAGACAGCATCGGTAGCATGCTGGATGAATTTGACATCCTCCATGAAGCGGTTGTAGCTGTCGCCACAGACAATGCCCTGAACTATGTAAACACCATACGTAATTTAGGGCTTATTCATGTACCCTGTTTGGCCCACATGCTAAACCTGGCAGTGCGCAAGGGGCTTGAGGTGAAAGCCGTTGATGCGGTGCTTTCTAGACTAAAGCAAACTGCAGCTCATTTTGGAAGGTCTCCATCAGACAACTCCCTGCTGGAAGAAGAGCAGGAGCTCCTTGGATTCAAAAAGGCCAGGCTAATAAATGACTGTGTCTCCAGATAGAATACAACCCATGACATGATATGTTGTGCATCTGACCAACAAGCAGCCGTGGCAGCTGTCATGTTTGAAAAGAAGATGTCCCATTTGGAACTTAGCACGTCTGAATGGTCTGGGGTTGAGCAACTAAAAGACACACTGACACCTTTCAAAATGGCAATTCAGGCCCTCTCCACCAATGCCTGTCCCACAGCATCAGCTGTCCTACCTCTGCAGCATGTCATGATATCTCAGCTGAGCAGGCATCGCATGAATCAGCCATCAAAGAAGAGAAAGGTATTTGACTTTTCATTTTTATTAAATATTAAGTCAAAGCCTAGTAGCCTAAGTCTATATTACAACAATACGTATTTTCCAAGATGACTGAGTTACTGATATCTCAAATTAGCAAGATTAGAAAGATCAATATTAGCGTGCGATATAGGGCTAAATTTATTCAATTATTTTCACAGGCAGGATGGTGGCAAATTCGAAAATGTGCTACAGTGAACAAAGCAGAGAATGGATGCTTCTCAATAAACCAGCTTTCCTGGACCCCCGGGAAATTCATTCGAATGAATTGCGTGTCATTTCAAATTCGTTCGAACTTGATTTTTTTCAAAAGTGACAGCCCTAGTAGATGCACATTTCAATCAGCTTGTGCCGAGTAGTATGTTTCAACAACTCTTTCACACTCGCCCTTCATTTCTTACTCTGTCATTATAACAGTTATTATCAGTTAGTCACTGTTTATTAACTATGGTTATTCTATACTGACCATTATCTACTTACTTTAGTTATGTTATACTACATGGGATGATGCTAAAATTGTGGCACAGCTGATGGATAACATCAGCATTGTCTAGAATGGCCATAATGTGCTCTGGTGACTGTATTGCGGCTGTAATGTTGCCATGACAGGTGGGCGTGTTTACTGAAGTCAGTCTGTGAAGGCAACTACTCCATCGAGGAAAGCCCTCAGTGTTGTCTTTTGCTTTTCTTTCAAGAAAATATACTCTCCAGTAGGGCTGACCTCCAATAGTCAACCATTTGACAATTCGATTCAGAGAGGTCTGATTCCACTATGAACCTCGTAGTCGAATGGTAGGAAAATGTTGTTATGTAACCAAGACCATAACATTCTGACTATATGGGGGTGCCCACGGTTGCTGAGCATAAATTGTTACATAGAATGTCTTTTTTTCATCATATAAAAGCCTATTTTGATACGCGTTTGATGCACATTTAAACGGCAGTCTTAGCTTCTTACTACGTATTAATGGATCACCCGCTGCAGTTGCACAATCCAAATGAGCGGAGGTGAGCAGCACACTACAGGACCGTTAGCATCTACGGATTATTTAGTCGATGATTTATTGGCACACAATGGCTACTAAGGCCCCGTCCACACGGGCGAAAACGATCTTTTTTTTCTCTGTCCTCCTCGTCATCGTTTTAAGAGTATTTGCATCCACACGGATCCACTGATGACGACTGGAAACGCCGTAGTTCAGAGGCTCAATATCCTCTGCAGCACCAACAAGCATGTTGTTCGCCATTGTTGTTGTTGTTGTTGTGAGACGTCGCGGGGTTCAGAGGTCAGAGGCAAGAGGTCGAGGGGTGGGGCGATGGCGTCATCGTTTTGGAAAGTATGCGGATTCGCCATCCACATGAAAACGCGAGTGCTGCGTTTTCGGATTTCTCCACCCTGAGACCCGGTTTCAAAAAAGTGCATTTTCAGGCGCTGCGTTTTCAGGATCCGCGTGGACAGTCGGCCAAAACGATGCGATACATGTGCGTTTTCGCAAAAGAGTGTTTTAGCTCTTTTGTTTGAAACAGAAAATAGTCACAAATAAGATCTAGCTGCTATCTTAGAAAAAAAAGAAAAAAAAAAGGTTCAACGATCAGTCGACTATTGGACATCACTTTGAGGACATTTATCAGACTTCCTACAGCTTTCCCTACAAACTAAAGAACCAAGTACACTCTTAAGACTCAAAACTTCGGACAACTTGTTGCACACATGCAGAAGAACTCCCCAGTGCTAGGTTGAGTTCACTGTTCAGGATTTATGTAAGGGGAGGGGAGGATGACCAAATAATAAATAAAACATCACTACACCACACTACACAGCAACTAAACTTCAAAGTGAAGTGCAGCTGATCCCAATGGAGTGACTGATTTCTTGATTTCCTCATCATCAACAGCAATTTTCTAATTACAGTACATTAGTGACACATTTGATTCATGCTGTCTGAGAATTAAGAATTAAGTGGAAACACAACATTTAGAATGATCTCACGGGTGTTTTGTCCTCCTGATCTTTCTTAAGCTGATCACCGACACCTGGTTTGGTCTGGTGCTCACAGATGATGTTTCACTGATGTGGTGTTCCCCACAGCTGGGAGGGGGCTCTGTCTTTAGGCACAGATCTGAAGGTGTGAATGATTTGTGATAACTCCTGACTCCTTGCAGAGAGTCCCACTCAGATGGGGGTGGTGGTTTCCATTCTGGTCTGTAGTTGAGAGCCCCAAATACCTGCTGCACCTCCCTCGCCATATCCTCCTCCTCCTCACTGATAAGATGCACTCTGTGTAGGAGGCTCCTCACCACTGATCTTTGAGTGGTTGAGGTTAAAATTGAGAAGTTGGTTATATAATAAAAAGGCGGGGTTTTGAATATATATAACAGTTACTTTACATTTACTTGAACAAGATTATTCATTTTTTTTACTGTGATCAGAGCTGATGATATATATATCATTTGAAGCTCAACAGGTTTAATTTTAAAGATCAGATGGATTCAAAGTCTGATGACAGAATGGCAGTGATATGTGTGTAATGTCAGCTTAATGTATTTGTAGTTGAGGGTCCTAACAGGAAATTGAGTCTGACATCACACCGACTTACTGCAAGTAATTGGTCAGCTGTGTGGAGATGAGAAATGACACATGGTTTTAACTTCCCTGTCTTGCCATGTATATATCATTTTGGTCGGGATACTGTGCCAACACTCAGCCTTATATCCAATTTTGCCGAGTGGCCATTTGGGGCATTAAAACTTAAAATTTGCAGCCAAAAGAGTACCATCATCAAATAAATAATCATTACATCTGTTGACAGGCCACCTCAAACTGTAAACAAGGTCGTTACGACTCATAAGAACTTTCATGGAACCCATTACAGTGATTAATAGTCTGTGAATTCATCACATTGTAATTCTATAAAACCTAATCCTAAAGTTTAGAATAACACTCTAGCCATTGACCTCCTCCAGCGTTAAAGAGGCTATTCAGAACAGATTAGGATAGATCCCTATTTCTGAAAACATTGTGCTCCTGACATTGTAGACCAAATTACATATCTGTTTAATCTCTCAATTTCCTGGAGTCATACCCATAGTCTAGAAAAGTGCACATGTATTTCCTCTTCATAAGAATGGTGATAAATCAAATCTTAATAACTGCTGACTAGGGATGTATACTGAGGACCGGTACTTATTGGGTCAGGATCTGTTTTTTTTTTTTTTTTTTAACTTTTTTATAAATTATTTTTGATCTTCTTTTGGCATGGATGGTTTTTGAACGTCTACCCAACAGTAATGACTACAAACCTTACAACAAACTCTGTGACTTGACTTCCCAGAAACAAAACTGGGTGCCGCTGCTTCGGCGCTGCAGTATTTAGCATTAGCCAGGCTGCTAACTTTACTTTGTAATAGCAATCAAACACACCACACTCCTTTAATTTCACATTCTGCACACACTCCAAGTGTTTGGTGATGTTACTTACCCTGAATTTCGTCTGGATACTGTCCGCTGTGTTACAGCTCCGATCTGGTTTTGCTCCACCGTCCGCCGTCCGGTCACCCCCACCTGTTGCATTAGTCCACCATGGCACAGTACCCTAGACAGCTGGCGTTGCGAGGCCGAGGAGTTTCTGCGATAATCACATAATCACTGTCGGCTGCAGTTATAGGTCTGTGCTATAAAAAACAACAACAGGAAGTGTTCCTGACTAAAGGACATTAGAAGAACTTGTGTTTGTCTCTTTTTTGAGATTTGTGTGCTGGTGTCAACACAGAGTGTTTCATTTTGAAAAGTAACCGGATGCTTGACTTCCTGCCTGCTAAATTCTGCTGACTTGCTGCGTTGTGCTCCTGCTCTGTTGAAGCGTTATTATTACCTTGTGATAATAAAACGAAGGTTGAATCTTTTAACATCTTGTAAAGTCTTTATTTTTTTTACACAAAATTACATGTTGTAGTATCAATAACAGTATCGATACAATCCTAACAATATCCATCCCTACTACTGACCGAATCTCCGGTCGATAATCAGCTCTAATCATTCCTTTCACATAATGATGTGTTGAGTCCTCAAAAGCCCGAGTTCCGAACCAAACATAGCAGTACTACTGCAATTACATCAGTTACAAATTGCATCATATGTGCCATGGACAAGGGTAAGTACTGTGCAGCCCTATTTGTTGACCTGACGAAGGCATTTGACACTGTTGACCATGCTCTGCTCCTACAAAGACTGAGAGATATTGGCTTCAATTCCAGTTCCCTAAAATGGTTTCATAATTCTCTATCTCAGTGTGTAACCCCCCAAAAATATCAATCTGCTTTTTTACCATGAACAAAGGGGGTTCCACAAGGCTCAATACTGGGTCCTGTCATGTTCATCATTTATATTAATAACATTACATCCTACATAACAGAATGCGATGCCCATCTCTACGCAGATAACACAGTTCTGTGCTGCACTTCCAACACCCCATACTCATACAGTGATTAAGATCCTCCAGCAAGCCTTTGACACGTTACAACAGTCACTTCTATACCTGAAAATAGTCCATGCAGATAGGACGAAGAGCAAGATCCTTCACAGACGATGGTTTACATATCATCATGTGATCAGGACACAACATTGACAGAGTTACAGAGTACAAATATCTAGGCATCTGATTGGATCAAAAACTCACATTTAACTTTCAATTCAGTTTTCATCTGTAAAGTCTTGAAAGGCAACACACCTTACTTTACGATCAAAATAATACATTAGAAATGTTTTAATAACTGTGGAACCATATACTAGCGCTGCTTACTTTTTTTCTTTTGCTTTGGAAGCCTGCAGCTGTGTTGGTCAAACGAAGACTCTGGTGCGATTGTGGCGCTTACTGAACGTTTAGAGTCCAGCCTTGAATCCCGATGTGTTGTTCGTGTAATAAATCTGATATGGAATGTCTTTTATCAACTTTTTGATGATAAAAACAACATCAACAACAACAACAACAACAAAAAAAAAACATTAGCTGTCATATTTGATTTCCGATGATGAGTTCTTTGACCAATCAGAGGTTTGTTGTTGACTTGTCCACCAGTGGGAGGCTGATCTCAATTTTCATGCATGTTTGCATATGCCAGCATGTACTCAGTACTCGAATACTCAATCGGATCTCAACTTCCCAGGTCCCCCTCTCTCACTCATGTTATGGACCAGGACTCTATCAACCGGTTAGAGAGCAACTCCCTTAATATGACAGTCACAGTAAGTTTTACCTCTTGTGCTAGAGTGTTGACTGTTTTCAGTCCCAATATGGTAATCCTCTTTCATCATCAAAGCTCACTTTTTAGCACAGCCCTGTGGTGTTTCAGTCTGGTCTTTGGTTTACAGGCCAAGCATTGGCCGTCTACTCCCTGTCTTGCAGATGGGAAACCAAACATTAGGTAGTGGGTAAGAAGCTTTTGTTGCCTCATGTTTGGTGCAGTTGTAAGCACTACGTACTATCATGGTCACTGTTTAAAAGCTGTGGGGAGAAGAAGTTGTCCTGTCTACTCTTTCTCTTTCCTCCTTGCGCTGCCAGTTGTCTCACCGGGATGATGTCTTCACAGATGAGCTGACAGGTTAGTCATGTTACTGTTGGCATAAACAACACGTGTGGCACAGTGCTTGCACACTGTCGCACTTTTGTCAACAACTTTTATACCGCCGTCATCGTAGGTTACTCTAAATGCAAAGTGGTCCCAAACAGCAGACCTATATAGTCCTGTTGGCACATCTTCTAGCTCCGACTCTTTTCCACTCGCCATGCCCACAAACGTCTCCACAGCTGACCATAAGATACTCTATTACTATCTGCTGCACCGCTTTGCGTCTTCTTCCTGTTTACTGGCAGTTGGCATCAGCTCAGTGCCGCCACCTGCTGCTCTGGAGTGTACACGCTGCGTCTTGTTCGTAAATGAGAAAAAGAAGTTGCGCGTGCCTATGAACCGAACGGTACACACACGCTCTGAACCGTGACAAGTGTACCGAATGGGACGGATTTTTTTGATGAACCGTTCCACCCCTAGTAAATACCCAAATGAGTGATGAATGCATCATTGTGTCATAGTAATTTAAAAAATAAAACAAAACGAAATAACACCAAAATGTACATCTTAACAAGTTTAATTATACATTTATTAATGTTCATATAGTCGCAAATAGTAAACCATAATTATTGCATATATTTACACAAGATATTAATAGAGAAAACTCGGAAAAAGAAAATTAACAATTAAAAGTAACTTATTTGATCACAAAGTATTTTATCTTAACACTTAATATTACATAATAAAAAAAAATATATAACAATCGAAAAAGCTGGAAACAAGCTGATCTAAAACAAACAAAGAGCCGTTGTGATCACTGGGCACAGTCTCCGCAGACTACCTTCACTCTCCTCGCACAGTTATCACACGGGCTTGTGGCATTTGCTGCAAGTGTCCGACGTTTGGTTCTTTTGCAGCTCTTTCGGACCCTGCCTCCGTGTCCGTGTCTGCTGTTGCTGCGGTGGTTGCTTCCGCTGCTGCCCACCTTGTACTGCCCCGGCCCCCCTCCCCCTCCATGTATTCTGAATCATTTTGCATATAACCAGATTGAGTGAAATCACAGCAGTCAGGCGTGCTTTGATTTTTCATAATGGGAGCAGAAATGGGCCATTCACTTACACAAAATCACTCATTGAGTCTCATTGACCCTGTAAAATAACATTCTGATTACAATACAACAGAAGGGGACATTTTTCAAGTGCCATGTACCTTTGGTAATTTTGAATACTGAAAATAATGAGTGGCAGTGATAAGGCTCACATGGAAATGTACAAAAAGCTGCGGTATTTATTGATTAACACATTGAAAACAAAGAGCTGTTGAGTCGACCTGAGGCTATGTGCTGTGTCAATCGAAGGACTGCTTTACAAAGACTGAATATTAGGGCATTATTATACTCCCAAACAAACATGTACATGGACAGCTACAGACACCACAGGTGCATAGTGATTCTGGTTATAGGCCAAGGAATCTGCTTGAAGGGACACACTGTACACATGCAAAGAAGCATTCTGTAGATCGTTGTAGCCGATCAGAGCCTACACGTTCAACATCTGAAGACCAAATTTAAGTCACATGCCGACATAAAAGGCAGCTTTTGTTAATTACAGTTCAGACAATATAACAATAAAGCAACATACAATTGTATAATACAGATTTTATAAACTAATTACATTAAGTACCAATACTTTTAGGGACAGCACCTGCGACCAATGGTCACAAGACATGCAGATTACCTCCGCACTCCGCGCACAACTGCTACACATGGGCTTGTGGCATTTTCTGCAAGTGTCGGTTGTTTTTTTTTTTGCAGCTCTTTCGGACCTTGCACTGCCTCTGTTTTTGTGTCCGCTGCTGCTGTGGTGGTTGCTTCCGCTACTGCCCACCTTCTGCCAACTGCCGCCATTCCAGTGGCTAAAGAGCTGATTCGGGGAGGCCTAGAACAACAATAATAGCCTAATTATAGCCTACTACTACTACTACTACTACTAATAATAATAATAATAATAATAATAATAATAATAATGAAAATAATATGGGCAGAATAAGAGAATAGCCCAGGCTAAAACTTAGCGCAGGGCAGTGCGAGGCAGTGGAGCTTACCTAGTCGCCGGGGAAAGCCGTCTCTTTTTCCTTAGTACACACTCTGAGTCACTCTCTGAGGAGGTGTTTTCATGTACCCCAGAAAGATCTGATGGATCGCCTCCACCAGAATCACCACTGTCCAAGTTGTGAAACATTTTCAGGTCTTCAGCAGTAGCCTTTCCTTTTTTGGACATGTTGTGACGGCTGGACTCCATGGCAGACATATCAAGAACAATTTATCAACAATAAGGAGTATAATAATTAACAAGTCAAGTTGCAAAGAAGCACAGCTGGAGACCGCTAACAAAGTAAGAGACAAGAGAGACAAAGAAAGTGCAAACCGCGCGAAAAATGTATCAATGAAGCCCCACAAAATTATGTGTGGTCAACATGACTGCTTATGGCCGGAATAGGTATAACATATCATATTTTCTTCATCGTTTGTGTAATTGTTATTCAAAAAAATAAATAAATAAATAAAATTAAAATACAGACACTTACACACCAAAGTTATTGCATATATACATTTGAAATTTGAACAAGTTATTTTCAAATTCTCTACCTTGGTCATAGTGTAGCCTGGCCGGGTACCTGAACTGTAGAATTAAGTCACTGAATATTTTGTCTGCACTTTTTTTTTGTTGGATAAACTTGACCTTACCTGGTCAAGTGGTCTACCACTACTAACATGTATTTGTAGACCACCTTGCTGGTTTCCAGGTGCATGTAGTTTAATGACATGATTTCAAGTGGTGCAGGTTTTGAAACTTCCCATTGGTGCTCAGACAAGTCTTTCCGTTTTTTTTTCTTCTGTTTGATGCATGGGCACTTTCTGGTTACATGTGCCTCAATGTCCCTCTTAATGAAAGCCTGGTAGAAGCAGCATGCCTGGAGCATGGTGTCAAGCTCAGGGCAGCAACATAGCGATGTCTTGCCTTCTTGCAGATTCACAACCCTCCCATGTAGCCTGAATGATCTCTCTCGTGAGCGACTCAGTACACTTGGTGACATAGGTGGCAATGTCATGCAGGTGAGAGAGGGTGTCAGTGCTGACGTTCACTTTTCCTGGCCTGTATTTGACGCAGAATCTGTAGTCTGCCAGCTCTCCTACCCATCTGTGGCCCACTGCATTCAGTTTGCAGTACTCATCATATATGTGAGTGGATTATTGGCTGTGTAGACTGTGGAATGGGGCACATAGAACAAGTCATTTCTGAACTTCTCACATATCACCCATTGCAGGGCAAGGAACTCCAGTTTCCCTGGGTGTAAGTTAAAATTCTTCTCAGCCGAGTCCCTGTTCAGAGGAGTCAGTGTGAAGCACAAATGGTCATTTAAAGTCAGGACAGGCCAGTACAGGTGGGTGTGAAAGAATGTCGATCAGCTGCTCAAGGATACTCCGGTGCTCCTAAGTCCACTGGACAGGGTTTCCTTGAAGACAACTGAGCTCCCCTTTCCTTCTTAGGTTTCCCATGTGTCACTACAGAGCTTACCTTCACATTCAACATCTTATAGATGAGTTTTGCAATACTGGAGAAGTTCTGGAAGTATGCTCTATAGTAGCTTAGGAACCCAAGCAACTTCCACACAGCACCAACTGTGCTGGGCCTTTTCTCTTTCAGTCATGTGATGGAATTTATGTCATTTGGGTCGATCTTGACACCATCAGCCTCCCCACATACCTGACCTCTTGCTGGAACAGTTTTGTTGGTTGAAGTTTGACATCATGAGACTGCAAAATTCTCAGAACATGACATACTATCTCAACATGATCAGTGAAGGACTTGGAGTAGCAGAGGATGTCATCAAGGTAAGGAATGCAGTAGTTGCAAGGAGTCCAACATCTCCGTGCAATGCTAAAAAGCAGCAGGGGCATTGGGGAGCCCAAATGGGATCCTCACCCACTCATACAGACCCCATGGAGTGATGAAAGCTGTCATTTGTCTGGATCCTTCACCCATGTAGCCCTGGTGATAGACCTTTCCTTGGTCTAGGATGTTGAACCAGCTGTTGCCTCCTAGGGTGCTTATGAGGTCCTGGGTGAGGGGCAGTAGGTGGCGGTCTGGCGTGGTCTTCTGATTCAAAAGTCTGTAGTCAATACATAACCTAAGGTACCCATCCATCTTCCTGATGCAGACTACTGGTGCTGCATATGGTGATTTGGACTTGACTATCCACCCTAGGGATGTAACGGTTACCGATGTCACGGTAAACCACGGTGAAATTCCTGACGCTGAAGGGTACCGTTTATGTTTTAATCGCCATAGTAATCACCACGGTCGATAACCACAGTGTGGAAAACTTGCAGTGTGCAACGTGCGCTTGTTATGTAGTGAAGACATGATGGAGGGAGGATGTGACAGTAGCGGCCCTTGGTCTCCAGGGCTGAAAAGCAGCATCACAATCATACAAGTGTTGATTGCCAGCCTCTCTATAGCCAATTCCCAGCTGTGCAAAGCCTGTGTCGAAAACCGTTACCGTAGTCAATTACGTTTTTTTAGAAGGTTGTGAATCCCTCCAGGTACTAGACAGTGAAGCTAAGGGGCCCTTTACAGTGTGTGCAAACACCAGTTTATTTGGACAAAACCCTGTGCTCTCTTGTGTTACCTCTCTCACTGCAAGCAGTAACAATGGCAACCCCTCTTCCCAGTCCTTACCCAACTCAACACAAAACAAATGTGTAACAGTATGAAGTTTATGATGGGTTTCAGCAGTGTTGCTCTTCCCAGCAAGTCACTGTGGGGGAGCACCTTATAAAGGGAGGCAGAAGGCACCTGCTTGTCCTCATGCCTGACGGATCCGGGGTCACGTCACTTCCTGGCGCCCTTCACTTCTACCTTTGCTTGGTGGCAGTTGCTTGCTTGGGTGTTGCTGCTGGCTGCACGTTGCTCGCTGCTGGTTATGTGTCAGCTTCTGTTCACTGTCGGCTGCTGGTTGCCGTGTAGCGGATCGCGTTGCTCCTCGGTAACCTGCAAGAAATAACTGTTGCTTTGCTTCGCTGTTTTGTGACCCAAAAAGACAGATGAGTCCCCATTTTGTCACAACCTGGCTCCATAGCCATGACAAAAGATAGCAGCCCTGCCTTCAAAGCCCCTCCCACAGAGGAGCCTGCTGTGCATGAGCAGGCTTGTAACCATGGAAGACGCCAGATAACCAAGATGGCACATTCAAAATAACAACAACAACAACATAAGCCCTGATTGTTCTATTTCTGACCAATACATCTAAATTACAATGACGAGTGCCTCATAACGATCACTATATATATTCCGAGTAACAAACAATATTCCTCACATCGCTGATGATGACGTTACCAGCTAATCATTACCTGGTGCAACAATTTTTCTCTGAAGCATGAGTAACGTTATTTCTCTAAACCAATTCAACCACTTGAGAGCAGGCACAGTGCTTGCTCTTACCTGACCAGTTATGCTCAAGTTCAACAACACAGCCAAAAAATGCCCCACCATTGCCCTTGTCACAAAGAAGAAATAAAAAGTCTGACAAAGAAAAGCAACATAATAAGAAAGAATTGGACTGAGCCAGAGAGAAAACAAAAATAACTATCAAAGCATCATTTCAGAGGTGGAGGGAGTTCCAGGATTTGTAAGGACTCAAGAGCAACGCAGAGTTAGTGGCTTTTATGTTGACGAGGACCACTGCTTGATATATGTTTCATTCTATATTTTAACCACAAGGTGGCGGCGGTTACAGTAGTACAATAGCATATGGTGGTATGATGTTGCAATCGAACTATGTAGCTTGTTTCTAAATCTAGCTTGTTAGCTTGTATGCTAACTCCAGTGTTTAGCTTTGTGTTTATGCCTACTGGTTACCAAAAGTGTCTTTCAAGCGACCGGGCAGTTATAACATTCGTTTGTGTTCAGGACGCTCTGAAGTGGTTGAATTGGTTTAGAGGACTAATGTTAAAAAAAGATTTTGCAGTAATGATTAGCTAACTTCATCTACAGTGATGTGAGGAATATTGTTTGTTACTCGATATCGACAGTGATCGGCATGAGGTGCTTGTCATTGTAATTTAGTTGTACTGATCAGAAATAGAACAATCAATCTTATGTTGTTGTTATTGTGAATGTTCCATCTTGGTTTTCTGGCGTCCTCTGTTACCATGGTTACAAGCCTGCTCATGCACAGCAGGCTCCTCTGTGGGAGGGGCTTAGAAGGCAGGGCTGCAGCAGCAGAGAGGAAGAAGGAGGGACCTGCGGTGCTCATTCAAATATTCTAAGTCCACTTTTTACGCAAAACTCCAGACTGCAGCTTTAAGTAGAATAATACCATTAAACACAAAATCAACTAAAATCCCAATGAGATGTGGTCATCAGTCAAATCAGCAGTGTGGGTACGTGTATGCATGAATGTAATGTACTGTGTGCTGAAAACAAGCAACCATGAACAGGGAGAAGAGAGAAACTCTTTGAGAGGGAGGCGGGTTTAATAGTGAGAGAGCACTGGGCCCAGGTGCTTCAAACTATATCACCAGTTAGTACTCCGCCCTCCAGGTACTTGCAGTGTCATAGGAACAAAATAATAAGCCAGGGGACCATCACATACATACAGTACATATATGTATATATTAAACATTCAAAAGCTTGGATGGCTTAATTGAATCAATATTACTTCAACAGTGTTACTTATTTAAAAAAAAAAGATGTTAGACTAAACCAAAAATGTGACCACATATTACCTTAAAGGGTAATTTATCAAGTTTTAAATAACATGGGGGCATCAAAAAGGGCACTTTCACTCTGATTTTCTTTTTGCTTCTCATCAATGCTCATTGGCTGTGCTGCACATTCACTCTCAGTCTCCCCCTCACCCACCCATTCATCAATCCTCACATGCTTGTGCTTGATATGTGTGTGTGTGTGTGTGTGTGTGTGTGTGTGTGTGTGTGTGTGTGTGTGTGTGTGTGTGTGTGTGTGTTAGAGGTTGCTGGGCAGCGGAGAGAGAGGTCACAGTGGTAATGGGAAGCTCTGAGAGAGACTGACAGGAGTGTGCGTGTGTACATAATCTATTAATTAAAGGCGTGGCAGCAAAATGAATAGGAAACCTTTTCCTGTGTGATATCTTCATCCCCCACCCCCACCGCTACTCCTCCTCACACGCTCACACACTCCAGGTAGGCAGAGAAAACACACAGCGAGACATTTATTGGGAGATTAAAACCAAATCTTCCAGATTGCCATATAAAAAGGTAATTTACAATATTAAACTGACTTTTATCTATATGCAAATGACTCCCCCTCCCACAACCTATTTGAGTAATTTATGTGAAGGTTTTTGGAGAAGTGAAGTGTCTTTTCCTTCCATCTAAGATAATTCAGTTATGCTATAAAGGAGATGATTACCTTCTTTCTCTTTTCCTTCTACTCCCATTTCATTTTTTTCATCTCAGAGTTTATTTCTTTGATTACAACTATACCTTTCAGATAGTGTGCTGAGAGTGAGGGGTGCTAACATTTGCAGCTTATTGCGCTGCTTCCTGATTTTTCTTCCACCCCATGGCTGTTTCCATCCTCCTTTCTTTCCTCTTTGCCTCTAAGTGTAGTGACAATTAGGTGCAGCAGCTTCCTTGAGGTGCTGTCCCGCTGAATGTCATAGATTGAGACATTGAGCTGCTGTTGGTAATTTCATCTCCTAACACTGCCCCTCTTTGTTGTCATTTCTTGCTTCTTATTGGCTGTGACTTGCATCTTCAATACCTGAGCTGTCAGTTTGCTGTTGGCTGATCTGAATGAGGTGTCTGCTGATTATCATGTGGCCTCATCACATCTCTGTCCTCCCTGCTAACACAACCGCTGCCACTACTGAAGGATCCAAGCCATTCTGGAAAGCCTGGATAAACTGTACTATATGGTTTGGCCCTAGTGAGTATTAATACCAATGTAGTTCAGATTTTAAACACTGATCAAACAGTCTACATGTGCTCTAATCTACAAGTTTGACTCTCTGTCAGCCAATCAGTACAAATTCTCTATATTTATGCCTCTGGGTTAAGAAGCAGTACTGTCAGTAGGGTTCTTTTACATTTTACTGAATTCAAATCCAGTATCAACTTTGAATGATGAAAACTTGCAAATAACCGGTGTTTGAGCTTTATTTGAAAAAAAAAAAAAAAATTGGGGGGTAATATGTTACATTACTTATTTACTCTGTAGAAAGTGATTTGTTACACAGATTACACAGTGGCTTTCGTGCGAGCGCTATTTTCCAGTGCGCACCGCTACTAAACATGCCACACACACGTACATGGAAATGCACAGCAACGCGATCAATTGCAGGGTAACTGCGAAAAACATTCTACTGTAAGTACTACACACAGTTAATACTGTTAACAACATTTCAGAGAAGCTAAATAACAACATTATAAGGCTACTGTTTCAAAATCAAAGAATACATTTATTGATATATATATTTATAATATATTCAATATTTATAAAATAATAAATAAATACAAAGTCACAAATTCAGCAGGGGACACAGTTAAAGTTGTTCTGCTTCTCATACACACCCCTTCAAGAATCATGTGGTAAAACAACATTTGTCAAACATCATATAGCAAACTTAAGAAACTTTAGAAAGAGACTTCTTGTGCGTGTATTATTATTAGTTCCATTGCTGATATCAAAAAGGGATAAGTGCAGCTGAGATCAGGACTGTAGTTTCCTTTCTCTCTGTGGATTGGTACAATGTGTGGGGGAAATGGAATTAGGGCTGAAAGTTCTGTTTACAACCACGAAAGCAGGCTCAAACGCACTGAAAGCGATAATAGACGCGAGTCAATTATCGCTTTCAGTGAAGGCAAATCTGATGCCTGCAGTGATCAGATCTGACATGACAACACCACAGAAGGGGCAGTATTTTAGAAAAAGGTCACTGTCTATGCAAAATCTTTGGACATTGCAGATCCCCCATTAACTTGCTCGGCCTACACATTTCTTTATGAGTAACCTATGATGTTACAGAAGGCAGGAGGGCAACTCTTTCCTCAGTAGAACACCAGTAAAGCCACAGCGGACCAGCCATCTCATTACATCTTTTATTTTTTTCTTCCAGCTGGGTGAAAGTCACATAAAGTGTAGCTAATCATAACTCTACACTATGGTAATTAATCGCTGTTGTTAGATTTATATAGCAGCCTCCATGAGTCGGACACCGACTCATGGAGGCTCCCGGTCGGTCAGAGTGCAGCCGAACCCGGCCATGGCGGCTGCGACGGCAGCAGCAGTCACACCGAGGATCAACTGCGGTGGAACCTTAACGAACTTTAATCTCCACGTCATAACGCTTTTGGTGCGTGTTCGGCCATTTAAAACAATAGCTTTACCATAATGTACAGAAAATCAAAATCTATGTGACACAAAAATGAATAGCATTTTAGAGCTTCCCCTGAATGTCTCAAAGTAGGCTTTCAGGGGAGCTCAGGTCCTTTTCAGGGGAGCCGAGCTCCCCTTAGCTCCCCCGTAATTTGAACCATGGCTGAGTTGAATTTTTATATCTCGAGAGTTCATGAGATTGTTGTGCGAGCGTGTAATAAAGGCACATTTGACGATCTCTATATGTGCACATTATGCAGATAATTGAAGTACTTAAAGCTGGGGTCGGTAAAGGATTCTAGAAGCATTGTGTGCTTTATTTGACGAAAATCTCTGAACATCCCGAAAGCAATCAATAAATCAAATGTTCAGACAAATACAAGAGAATATTCCAGAATCTGTGGCTGTTGCCGTATGAAAAGTCGTATGAAAAGATTAAACAGGTCTCTGAATACATACTTGCCTGCCTGCACTCTACCCTTTGCACTTTCTTGCTGCAGTAGTTGGTGTTGACATTGTTACATTGTGGTCAGGCTTAACCCAGTTACATTGCTTGCCCACAGCCCCAAACAACAGACACTACAATTTCAAACTGCCAGAGGCGTCTACTCAGTGCAGCAGGAGAGCCAGCAGAAGTGTCGCAGCAGAGGAACAGGAGTCACATTTAACTTTAAGCATGGAGAAACTTAGGAGAGCTGACAAAGCAGGATGCAAATGTACTGAACTAGTTGCTAATACGTTTCCCAGCTGACTAGTTAGAGCTATTGGGCATCTGTGTAGTATGGAAGTGTGGGTTCATGTACTTTGGGGAAGGTAGGATTGCTTGCTTTTACTGGATTCTACCGTTTTACCAACGCCTGGTTTAGTGAGTGTAACCCAAGTAATGATGTAATCGTTTGATTAGTACACCGACACTGACACACTAAAATAAAATGTGTTACTCGCACCTTCATTTGAATAGGCTACTTGCCCCAAATACCATACTTTGTAATGCAGAACATTTACATTAATAGTATTTGTGATTTGTTATCACATGCATAAACATTCAACTCATCAACATGACTGTGTCATTATTTCTGTAGAGAGGAATGCTTTCAGTTCTGTCAGCTGCAGAGAGCGAATGGTACAGAGTAACGATCTTTGTACAGACACCAGCGAGCACCAGCAAGAGAACACAGTCGAAAATTCAATTTGAAATTGTTTTGCTATAGAGACACCTTTCATTCTCTGTAATGTGCAAATAAGAGATTATCATAATTTGTCAAATTTCTCACTTGAATACCAGTATTGTAAATCCTGGTAGAATTTGGTCTGAATGTGTAAGCTCGATTAACATCTTCAAATAGAACAAAATCAATTAGAATACAACTTTTGACACTTTGTGTTGTGAACATCTTTTTAATGGTGACATAGACGTTTTTATTAAACATTTTTTCAACAAGAAATGCTCACTGGGTGGTGAATCAATCAAAACAAAGCAGAGATTATGGGCATGTAATCCTTTCTGGATCTAAACAGATAATACACGTACTTAATAATAAGCATGACAAACAAGTAGCGGTGGTTAATGGTATTTATTAATAATGAAGTGCTATAAACACATAATTAAAATTTATACATGGCTATGTTATTGGCTATTATAATATAATATAACACAATATAATATAATACAGTGGCATGTAAACGGTATTTATTGATAAGGTAGCACAATAAAGCCCAGTGATTTTCCACTATTGCTCCAGGAAATGGAGATGGCTTCCAGGGCATGCCTGAGTCTGGAGCTCAGCAGCAGGATGCCGTTGTCTGTAATTGGTGTTTAACTTGAGGATTAAAGCCTTAGATAGGTTAGCCCCTCGTTTTGCCGTGAAATAAGAGAGAGGGAATGTTTGGAGCATGTAGAGCCTGTGGTTGAACTGAAGAACACTCTCTGCCTGAAGCAAATGCAAAGCTGGAAAAAAAAAAAAAAAAAAACAAAGACACAAGATCATAATTCAGTATCCCACATCATTCTATTTACTCACTGTCAATGTTTCATCACACACACAGCCTGTTAAATACAAAAGTTTGTCACCACTCAGAGAATCCATGTGCTCACAATGAGCAGAACAAATGAGGGCTTAGATTCCATTTGAGCAGGAAAGTAAGAGCTTTAGAGAGCAGTCTGAAATATTACTGCCAAACACCCCCCCCTCCCCCACCTTCTACTACAGAACACACCTCTTTAAAAGCAGCCATGGCTAAATGTGATGACAAGGACAAACTCTCTCAATCAGATTTCATTTCTCTACAAATCACATGTGTCTCTGGTAAACACACAGGAAAGTGATTTGAATGGACCCGTAAAAGACCACAGACGGACTTGAAGCTGGTAAAATGGTAAACCATGCATGGTGCACTGAACTGAATGTCCTGTACATGGTTTATAGGAACAAATACACACGCTCTTTTTGTTTGGGAACAGGTCAGAAAACGAAATGTACCATACCTTCTACTGATGGCACTTACATTTGGTGTCAAAGTCTTGTCAACATCAATCAGAGCTATGGAACAGATGAAAACCCATCGTACTTAGAGCACCTACAAGGAACTATTGTTTTGTGTGAGAAAGAAGAGGCAACAACTTTTTTATACTTAAAAATGTATGTCTATGAAATATAAAGAAACAACTGATCTTCCCACTGATGGTCTGGTTTGCTTATGAACTAAGCAATAACAGTAAAGTAATGGACGAGACTGTTTCATAACCAGCGAAAAACTCTGTATAGTATGTTAAATGGTGTTTTGCAGGAGGGGTTTCTGAAATGATCCGAAATATCATATAAATAGGAAACGTCTTCAAGAATCGCTATGTTAAGTATGTTTTTAAGCTTTTAAAGAGTACACGACATTGGACCCAATAAAAGCTGCTGCTGAAATATAGTATATATGTATGTCTGTGTGTGTAATATATGCCACATATAAGTGCTGGCTTTGATCTTGAAGTTTGATATAGAAGCAGAGCTTAAAGTGAGCCAACTGGGTTAACCAGCACCTTGAAACTCAACTGGTCAGGTCCTAGCAACCTCAGCAATCCATTCAATAGTGAGGGGATACTGGACTCCTTTTACTGACTCGAGTTTGTATGAGTCGCTCACTAAAGTGAATCGTGTTTTCGAGTCACTTGAGTCACTTGAGTCAGTCACCCAGAGTGTGCTTTATTTGCATACATACATTTGCAAGACAAACATGATTTTGCATTGAGAATAACTTCTGCGCCGTCACTCAGAGACTTCCTGTGAATGGAGCGGAGTGCTCAGGTGAGGGAGTAGCTCTCTGAGAGCCGGGGATCGGGGGGGGTCTGAGATGCTGAGTCCTGAACGGTGCAGAGCAGCGAGTTTCTCGGGTAAGGGAGGGGCTCTACGAGCTGGGAGGGAGAGCGAGTGAGCTGTGAGCTGGAACTACTGGGTCAGTCAATCATTCTTTTTCTGTATCAGCCTGTGATACAGCTCAGCTCGGGGCAGAAAGGAGAGGAGACAGAGGAGTTGAGTCGAAGTAATGACCAGAGCCGTTGCTTCAGCCACGGAGCTAATACAGCAATTAGCTTCACAGATTTACGCAATTGCAGTTAGAATAACAGTTTCGTGGCATGTCTCCTCTTTGCAGTTAGCTGGCGGCAGCAGTGAGTCAGTGAAAGAGTTATTGGAGAGAATGACTCGTAACTCCCGAGTCAGTAAAAAAGAATCAAGTTTTGAATGATTCGCTCATGAATCGCACATTCACTCTCTGCTACCACTGGCTGGTGGTGTGTGGATCACCTAGATACTGTGTGCAAGGTGTCTGCACCCAGAAATCTCCTACGTCCTGTATCGAAAAGTAGCAAACTACATCTTTAAACAAGTCAACAAGGAAAGATTTTTGTGCCATCCGCCTGAAAAACGTCATATCAGAAACTTAACATAATGGCTAACAATTTTCATCTCCAATTTAACTGCAGATTATACATTCTACTCACTAACTATATCATAGTTAACTTGCTCAGGTTCAGTCAAGCTTCTGAACGTCTGGACAGAACAGCAAGGGAATATGGACCCAGCCCACTTGTCCAGTTCTGAAGACTACAGTACAAGATGAAGAGTACTTTTTCATTGATCAATGAATTATTAGTGATGTTGTGTACACAGTAAAGCTGGAGATAATTTACGGCAAACCTGTCCAATAATGAATGTGTCTTATTTTCCTGTTGTTGACATTGTGCTAACTTTAACTGTGAGGGAGTGCTGTCTTGTGTGTTGTTACTGCTGGGTTCATGCATTAACATTCAAATAGAGAATTTACTATTAGCTCCTTGGAGATGGATAATATGTGTCATTTTGCACCAAATGTTGACATGTTTTCCATGTAAATCTTGTTAGGCCCTGTGCCAGTCTCTGCCATGATTTGATGTCAACTCCTGACGAGCTGCTTCGCTCTATAGTTATAAATGTGCTTCTGTCCTCTGCTGTCGGTGTTGCAGTTACACACTGAAATGGATGGGACATCATACTGCAGTCAGGTGCACATTGTAAACTCTGTAATCGACACTGCTTTGTAAGGGAGGCACATGGGCCATCATGGTGCATTCAAGTGCAACTCATAAACTGAGAAATCTCTCCTTTCATGGTCAGGAAGGTTGATTAAAATGGAAAAAAAAGTTTGTTTGTTTGTTTTTTTCCTTTGAAATAACAACTATATCCCATACATTTCTGCGAAGGCAAATGTTTAAAAAAACACAAAAAACCCCCAAAAATAACTCTTATGAAATTTTTATCATCAAATTCAACTCACAATCTCATGATCTTTTTCTTTTTTCTTCCTTTTTTTTTACTGCAGATTGTTTTTATATTTATACATTAAAAACATGAAAATTTCATAGATGTCACATTAATTAATTGATTCAATGTAAACCTTTTTTTTGTTTTTCCTGGACCGTTGACTTTAAATAAAAATCATATGATGACCTCTGAGTAAGAGTGGCAGTGCCCCAGTGCCGTCTATTCTACCTCCTACCACTACTTGGAAGTCTGAACCATTATGCAGGAGTACACAGCAACAGTGATTAACACTGAAGCTGGTGTGGACTTGTCACACAGGCATTAGATGGATGTAAGCGTCTTCTATATGCTGATGACTCTGCCTTACTCATCCCGGGGAGTGATGTGCATAAAATAGAGAACACTCTTGGCAAAGAGCTTGAGACGGTCGGCCAGTGGCTTATAGACAACAAGCTCTCAGTACATCTGGGTAAAACCGAATCCATTCTTTTTGGAACAAAAAAGGAAGGTGTCAAATATCAATGCACTAAAGGTCATGTGTAATGGTACTGAAATAATGTCTCAGTCATGTCATACAGTCAGTCATACCCCCCCCGACTGGTATCTTGTTTGTCAAGGGTCTTTTAGAAATCAGGTTAAGGCCTTTTTATTAAACAAGATGGTGAATGTATGATGAGTCATGCCTATGCTTGCCCTATTTATGTTTTTACTAGATATGTATTTCATTTTCGCATAACTTTTAGTAATTTGTTTTTTCTTTGGATTTTGTTTGATAGTATGTCAGTGTTCTTGTTTCACTGTCTTTGTGTCTTATGTGTTGACGCTGAGGACCATGTTGGAAATAAGTGTTATCCCTTTAACATGTTATCCTTTGGATTATGTTTATTGTCTACGAATCCAAAAATCAATCAATCAATCAATCAATCAATCAATCAAATGACTTAAAACATGTAATGTGCAGTGCAGACAGGGTTTGAGGTACAAAATGAGACAGGTTTTAAAGCTGTCTGTGTGCTAACCATGACCTCCTGCCCCCTCTTCCCTTCTTCATAATTTTCTAATTGTATCATTAAAAACAAACCAAATCTAACATAGCCTCCTCTCATTTAAATGATCAAGCAGCAAGAAGATACTGCACGCATTTCATTTCATTGCTCTGTGTGAATTTCATGAAAATGAAGCTGATGTTTCAATTCCCATTATTGCCCAGAGGCTGGCTGTGATCATGAGTGAGTCACACTCCCTATAATGAGGCTCCAGCAGACTCTTAGAGGTTAGCAGAGGTGCCATCTTGACGCCAGTGGCTAATTGATGATTATGTACAGTACACGGTCTGGGCAAAATCATTCATTTTAATGGGATGATTATTGGCAGGAAAGATATGTGGCCCCTATGGTGGCCTCTGAGGGACAAGTCTGACACCAGAGGGGTGAGTGAGATGAGTTCACCATGGTGATCTAATCTCCTGCCAGGAACTATCAGGGGAACAAAAACAAGTTTAATTTCCTGTGTCTTCAAGTCAGGATATGTACCTTGCTGTAGAGAGGTGTTACTGAGGCCAACTGAAAAAAAAAGAAAAACAGCAGCCACACAGGCAGACGTCGCTGATATTATCACATTCTAATATTTCTCTCCATCTCACTGCACTGCTCTTCTAATTGGATCCATAGCTACAATGTGGAGACCCGGTGCTTTATTATCCATCTGTGGAGCATCACATGCACACACTGTGTGCTCCAGGCAGATATCCAGTTACCCTGTGAACATGTGATTTCACAACACCAGCAGGCTTGAAAGCACCAGTTACCCCCATACAATCTATCTAACCATTAGTTAAGTATTTAACTTTGCCAGTTCTATCCTCATTAAAGCTGTATAGTTTCCTTTATATTAAGGGTACGGACTTTTGGCAGACAGATACCATCAATTTAAAATGGAATTTGACACAGTAGCAGTTAGTTAGGGTTGTTGTGTCAAATCAACTTAACACAAGTGTAATTAAAAAAATAAAAGAATTCGTAATTAAAGACAACCTTAAATTAGTAATATAGTAAATTAAATTAGTAAATTATAGGTGCTATTTGTAAGAAAAGTTGAATTTTGATTTTCATTCACAGCTCGTCATAAATTGGTATTGTATGACGGGTTTGCTGCCATCACAAAGCAGAGTTAAGGCCAGAGTTGGGCCATAGCGTGCCCACCCAGTCTCCAAGCAAGCTGTCTAAGGCCTCATGACTGTGGCCAAACCATGATGGCCACTATTTCCCCCTCAAGCCAGTGGGTGTTGCAGGACTCCACTCACTGCGCAGTAAACTGAGAGAAAGCCTTTTGTGGTTTGATTTTTTGTTTCTGTCTAGTGTCCCTGTCAAACTGTAGACATCTGCTGTCTTTCTGATCTTTTTCTGTTTGCTTTCAGCTGTATCAGGAGTTGTGATACTGTGACAACCCAACATATCCTGATTTTGCTGCTTCATAAAGATTTGAAATAACTAAATATTGAGGGACTTTTC
Source organism: Acanthopagrus latus (assembly GCF_904848185.1). Lineage (NCBI taxonomy): Eukaryota > Metazoa > Chordata > Actinopteri > Spariformes > Sparidae > Acanthopagrus > Acanthopagrus latus. Next base: position 2,163,638 of record NC_051057.1, on the reverse strand, counting down.
TGTGTGTATTTTAGACTAAAATGAGTGGAGTTTTGTTAGCGGCTATTTTTGCGTTGAAGTCAACAAACAGCAGTCTGACGTAGCTGCTCTTATGCTCTACGTGCGTAAAGACTGAGTTGAGAGCAGTAGATATGGCATCCTCTGTGGATCTATTATAGATACTGGTGAGGGTCCAAGTTGGCAGGGATGTTGTCTTTGATATGCTGGAAAGGCAGCTTCTCAAAGCACATCTAGATGACAGTAAGAGCAACAGTGTGGAAGTTATTAAGACTACACACAGCAAACTTTTTAGGTATAGGAATGATGATGGCTGTCTTGAGGTAGAAGGGGACAGTCTCCTGGGAGTGTGAGATGTCAGTAATGACATCAGCTAGCTAATTGGCAAATATTTTTAGCATCTGGACCTGAAAATGTAAAGGTGTTTCTTAAAGCACACCCGACTGGCTGCAAATGGCTGCACCACTGGTTAGATTGCATGTGTAATGATATAGTTCCCGAACAGGATGCCTTTTTTTGCTGGGGTTTTACATTTGCAGAACAGACAGACACGTTTTATGTACAGTGTCCCTCGAGGTGTGAATGCTTTGATTCGATTTAGCATATGATGGAACTTTTGCATTTTAATGACAAGATACACACAATTTCTGACTACAACATAATAAATTAAGTTGGGTTAACCGATATTTTTATAAAAATGCAACATATATGTACATGTAAATATGTTAATTTAACTTTCTTGCATTTTCCAAAACGTAACAACTGTTGCCTAAAATGTAGGTATCTTAAAATAACCGGTGAGGTTGTGAAAGCATGCATTATCAGGCTGTAGTTGCCTATTGCTCCCACTGGGTGTTACTAAATGCTTTAATGAATTATGACGTGGGATTTTATCCAATTCTTATTGAATCTTGTTAAGGGCTTCCTTTACCATGGCAGCACTAAATATGTAATAAAGGGTTGGTCTAAGCCCAGTTTACAATTCCTCTACTCTTAGAGCTGTTTTTGCTGTCCACCACAAACTGAAGGCCTTCTGTTCCTGCTCTAATTCAGCGATGTCTTAACAAGGTCTCCTCGGCAATAGAATCCAAAACAAATTGTTGGCCTAATTGGCGCTGGTTAATAAGTTTATTTATGGCACATGCTCTGGTGCCTTTACTATAGCTCCGAGGGGTCTTGTATTCTCCCAGGGCTTTTGTGAGAAATTAAATGAAGAATATATTGTGCTAATGAAGCTGCAAAGGGAATATAAAAGAAAGAGATTGATAAAAGGAAGAGCCTATCTTTTTTAAAGGTTACTTAGCTTACTTGGTGTGACTTGATTTTCAATTTTCTGTTGCCCAGGATTTGGCCTCTAAATTCATTTAAAATTACAAATATGTAGCGCTCTAATGAATACTGTGGTCTAACTTAGCATTCTGCAGTCCTGTGTGAGCAAAGGATGTGTGAAAAGCTGGAACATAGTCATATGGACATGAGCAAGCAAGTGTCACTGTGCTCTAGGAGACTCACACATTTTGTAATAAGAAAGTACTGTGCTTCTTGATTTATATAGTCATGGACACAAAACTCTCTTTAAAGGCAGGAACACACCGGCACAACTGTTGGATGTCTTAAGGGTTTGAAGAGACTCAGACAAGGTCAGGAACAAATATGTTTGGTGTGTTCAGCTGCGTTGGAAGCTGTCGGTCAGCATGAGAAGTCTGAGGAGGTTGGCTGTCGGCCATCTGAGCCATTGGATACTCTGATTGGCGGTGTGCTAGTGAATCAGCGCAGTGTGTGGGAGGGGCAGAATACTGTGTGCGCTTTGTTTTTCTATGCACTCTGTTCCGTCACTCCCTGATTTCATGTTTTGGAGTACTGGCACGAGACTAGCTGTTATGTCTTTTCAGGACGAATTAATCTGTGTTCCTTTGGTAATGAATCACTGCATGTTTAGTAGGTAGCTGTTTTTGTCTGAAATAGCTAAGTTTCGTTTTGATAGAAAGTAAAGAGAGTTGCGTGCATAAACCTTACATCCAGCATCTTTTTTATACACAACACTAGCACCACCCGCTTATTGCATGGCATGCAAGCGCATAACGTACAGTACATGCTACTGTGGAGCTGGCAGCACGGTTTCTGCCGAATGGGTCAGACCAGAGGCAACAGAGTGGTTGGATAAAGGCAGTTGGGTGTTGGTTTGAGTCTGTGTGTGGGGGCCTTAAGACATTTCCTTTAAAGGTTCCATATCATGAAAAACACGTTTTCTCTAGTCTCTACATATATAAGCTGGTCCTCCCTGAGCCTGCCAACTCCCAGATTGAGGAAAACAAGCGATTCCTGCATGGTCTCTGCAGCCCACCCACTGGTAACACAGCGCTCCTACAGGCTGTTCAAATTCTGCTCCTGTCATTACGTAACGAAAGGAGTCATTATCATAGGCTAACCTCCTCTGTGTGGTGATAGGAGATATCTGAGAGGGGGGCGTTCATCCCTGAGGTGAAGTTCGGTGTGTCCAGCAGTGAGACAGCAGTGTGTCGCAATGTCGTTGCTCAAAGCTAGACACGCAAATAGCTCTGTTGTTGGTTTTAAAAATCAACACAAGTGTCTATATTCTGTCACAACTACAGAACAACTGAGGAGACAGTGGTTGCGTTTTTTAATGACAACATGCCAGCTGGGGTTCGTGTTAGCTTGTATGTGTGTGCGCTAACCAATTCAGATCGGACTGCTTCAGTAATGAGGGTCAGTACAAAGCTGGCTTTGCCTCGACACTGACCCTCATAAAAGGATCAGTCCCAATCATACCACACCATTTTGATAGTATAAACAGTTGCCGACGAGTCTGGTGAAGTCAGCTGGAAATCGGCTAACTAGTTAGCTCCGCTTCGGTCCGCTATGCAGTGGCGTTTTAAGCGAGTTTAATGTTAATTATATTACGATGAAGCTTGGTTGTCACAGTAAAAAGCCTGGAAACATGTGCAGACTGGAGACTGAGACGATGCTAACAGTGTCCAAGAGTTTGGAAACTGTGTTGGAGACAAACACAGCTTTTACTAGCTGTTAGCCATTAGCTACATGGTAGTAATGGAAACAACACATACTAACAAACATTATGAAACATCCTGCTGCAGCCACAGAGTCTGTACTTCTTCAGGAGCCTGTCCTTCTGGGTCCCATTCTGGGTCAAACTGGTATGGTTGAACGAAAAAATCTCTGCAAGCCATAGCCCTATATCCACAGTAAACATTAGCGCATGCTACTGCTAAGGCAAGGAGTATCCTGTCCCTGAAAGTGAAGTAGCAGGCAGGGCTCTCCAAGTAGGCGTTGACAGACGAAGCTCATTAGCATTTAAAGGTGCAGGCACAGAAACAGCCTGCTCTGAATAGAGCTCTGTAGAGTGACTTTTAGACAGCTGAAATTCAGCACCATGCATTGGTTTGGGGCAATGCATATCGAATACAGAGTTTTTGGACCTCTGACAGCAGTGTGAAATTGATGGAAAACAGTTTAACATTGGACCTTTAAAAGTCAACAGAAAAACGATTAGATTCTTCTCTTATACCGGATTGATATGACGTTAGAGACTGTTGGTCCAAGACAGAAAACAGATGCCACTTTTACAGAAGGATAAGGTACATAATTGATGTTAATGCTTCCATAATGAAAGAAACAGAGAGACAGAGCAGTGCATGTTCGACACATGCTACCTGGCACAGGTTATTGGGTAATGTGATGGATTTACAGAAATCTGGATGACAACCAATGAAAAAGGCAATGGTAAGGATTCTAGCCATTGAAATGTTAACTAGCATATGACCGCTGACAGACACTTAACATCGAACATTTAGTTCTCGCTGCAGAATAGAAAACCTGTGTTAACAGGGTCTCCTCAGTCGTCCAGACGCTTTTAGCCTTCTTCTTTTCCTATTTCAGCAAGTTGTTGCACCTCACTACTCTCCATTTTGCTTTCCATGCTCTTACAGTGCCATAACTCAACCTTCATTTATCAGCGAAAAGTGAGGCTCATAGGGAACCAATCCATATGGGGATAGTGACATTTATCTTCAGCCATTGCACTGTGTAATCAGAATGATGAACTAAGCTCCATTGCTAGTTTAATTTTCTAGAAAAATATTACACTGAATGGGGTTTTATGGAAAACAGTTGTGGTGGGAATGAGGGCTGAGCCCTTGTAAGATAAAGCCCTCTCCCTCATTATCATTTTTTCATTCAGATTATTATTATTACAATTTCTTTCTTTTTTTTTTGGTCAAATTGTTAAACTAATATCTAATATCACGTACCACAAAAAAAAAAAAAAAAAAAAAAGATCTCAGGAAAATCCTTTAAGGACATATTTGTAGTTCCCAGGCACCAGCTCCAAACAAATGGGGTATGTAAAGACCTACATAATTATCACTATGGATATATTTATTTACCCATATATTCACTATTCTCAGTTGCATTCTTTTGTTAAACAATAAGTGCTAAATAAAACTTGGAGGTATACACTGATATGCAATTCTGAAAACAGCTCATTCTGTTAGTCTAACAAACAGTAAGCATGCATACTGACCAACTCTTGTAAGCCACATTTGTGTAAAGTTGGAACAAAAGCCTTTCCAGCAGGTTGGAAGGTGTCATTTCAGTTATTAGAAACACAAAAAGGCTTTCATGTTTCACCAGTAATTATAAAGTTTACATGTTCCAAAATATCAGTGCAATAGTGGATGGTAAAATGTCACTCCTTTCCGAGGAAGGAACTAGGTGTCCAGTGCTTAAAAAATGAAGGATAATTACTGCAACAGACATGAACATAAGTATAGAACAGAAAAATTATAATAAAAAATATAAGAAAATCTTAAAAGAAATACTGTAGCAAGTATGTATGTTTTAGACTCAGAAAGCACCACAGTTTTGTGCAAACCTCTTCATCATGTGCAAAAGTTCATAGCATGGAGAATACACATCATTGGATGATGGTCAAGGATGTCTGTTGATGTGATGTATAGAGACAGATGCCCACTTGTGGGGCTGTAAAGCTTCTGAGCAAGTAAGATGTGATTAATAGGATCTTTATTTTACATTTCATATTACAGACAGGATTTATTCATTATTTCACTCAGATGATGACAGTACTCATGATACACACACTACAGTGTCATCTGCCCTCTTTTAGAAAGATAGTAAGGAACAGAACAAAACTAATCATGTTCTCGTACAGTGGCAACATTGAGTGAAGAGAAAAAAATGTGTTCATCAGACAGCAATGTGGTTTTCACCGGGCACATGGGTCACAGAGTACAAATAAGTGAGCAGTCATGGACAATCAACTATAAACATTTTAACAACAGCCATTTTCCTGTTAAGGTATTTTTTAGATTCAAAAGCACTTCTTGGTGGACACTCTCATACTAGATACAGCTCCCTCTTTTGAATTCAGTATTGACGGAGGGACTAAAATTAGTCCTGTGATCTAGAGGGAATAAAAAGAAAAAAAAAATGGGAGAGGAAAAAAGCCCTCAGGTTTTCATGCTGTGTATAGTAGTATAAGAAACAACCTGAAGAGAGAAAATAAGCAGTCGGGTCTCCTAGAACCTCCTCCTTATATCCTTCTGTGCTATCTGTTTGGGCCGCTGTAGCTCACAAGGTAGAGCAGGTCTTTTAGTAATCGGAAGGTTGCTTGAGCAAGATGCTGAACCACAGGTCCCCCCTAATGAGCAGCTGGCACCTTCCATGGATGCCTCTGCCACCATGGGTGAATGTGACAAGTGCATCTTTGATAAGAAAACATAAGAGCTTATCTGTTGCATTATGTTTCTACTGAATTAGTCTGCAAAACAGTTGGTAATGAACATATATGACTTGATTTTGTATAATTGCTGGTCACGGCATAACTAACATGTTTTGATTTTTAGGTTAATCAGTTGGTTTAGAAACACAGTGAAGCATTTCGCTGTTAATGAGCCAGATAGAGTTGGTGGAAACCAAAACAGTCTTAGGGGGTGTAGTAATTTGGTTTATGTGAACACATTTGCCATCTTAATTTAAGGTACTCTCAGAGTTTATTAATTACACAATATTTAATCCTTGACACTCAGGGTCTTCCTATAAAAACAAAACAAAAGTGCTGAGTATTGTGTCAGGTGGGTTTTAAGCACTGCTCAAAGCAAGCCAACTCTGGAGGCAAGAATCAGGTGTAGAGCTGGACTTTCTGGAGGAATAAACATTTTGGGCTTTATCTTACATGTCCCGCAAAGTGACGCACAGTGCAGCAGTTAAATATCAAAGTCAGTTTGCATTGAACTAGCGCCAACGAGACAGCGTTGAAAAGTTACTTGATATAAATTCATGATGGAACAAGATGCAGGAATCCTTCAGATTTGACAGGTTAGTGCATCATGGAGGCCTGATGCTGATGGTCAGAAGAAAACTGATGGTCCTCAAAACAATCATCCATGATTTGATCACACATGCATCATTTTCTTATCATAAATGAACAAGGAGGAAGTTACGTTTTAAGCTTCAAACACTGTAGAGGAAAGTAAGAAAATAAAAGGACTCAAGAGGCAGGGCTTAGTTCAGTGGTGAATGAAGGAGAGAAAAAGTCTACCTCATTAAACTTTGACTTAACTCCATTTGACATTCTTTAATAGAAGACCCACTGTGATCAAAGTTGTTAAATATGAGATCTTAAATGTTCTTAGAAATCAAAAGAAAGTAGTACTTCTACATGAGCATTTGATATATTAATCTCTAAAGGTTGAGACTATTCTTCCTCTGGTGATATCCACTCATAGTCGAGTGGAACAAAAGCTTAAATAATGGAGAACTCATATTAAAATAAGATATTAAAACAGTTCTTTGTGGTGAACAAAAGGATTTCAGGCTCTGCACTGTGACTTTCATAGTGTGTGATTGTTAGGTGGCTGAGGTGATCCTCATTAAACATCAGGTTAGACTTCAGAGCAGAATACACAGGGACTATAGAATATGGAAATGTTCCAGCAAAGATTAGAAATAAAATCCCTCTGTGGAGTCACAAATGTGTGGAAAACACAATCATTAAATATGTAACTGTTGGAAATCCATTCAGTCTGGAATCAAAGACTTTGAAAAGAAGAAAAGTGTTGTTTTTTAAGGAACACAAGCGTTGCTGCACAGTCTGATTCATTTAATCTGCCCCCCCCCCCCTGCAGGGAGCATGTTCCCAAGAGACACCGTCTGGGTTTGTTGGCTAATTGGGATGATTTAACCAGAGAAATCTGTATGGGGGGAAGCGTCTGGCTCGCTCTCTCTGCTGCGTTGGAAGGAAACCAAACATTGACATGCTCATTATCATCCGTCAGCCCTCTATAAATAACATGTGGCCATCACAGGGTTATGGAAGTGTTGCTTGAAATGAGCGGACATCTCTGACATATTCTTTCATCAATCCATGTCCACATCAGACTATGACATGATCTACCTTTTAAATCTATTAATCTTCTAATAATCCATGTTAGAATATAGCCAGTATTTCATGTTGTACTGCATAATTCAGTTCAATAATATCTGTGCTGGTAAATTAGATCCAAATAAAAATCAGGGTGAAACCCCAAGAATTCGATTCTTGCACTGATGGAACAGCTTTGAGAAAACGTTTAGATAATCAGATACTAAAATTAGTTATATTCCACACAGCAAGCTTTTCAATTGCGAAAGCTGTTGAGAAGAATATTGTCACCAACTGGGTTTTCCCAAGAAAATTTTAATAAACCACTGGGGATAATAGACATCAACATCAAAATGCTTAGAAGTGTTGCACAAGAAAAATGATAAACATTTCACTGACAAAACCATGTCACATGGGTAACGTAGTAATTTCATAGTGTGCATTAGAGTGTGTTTTTATTGCGTGTATTGTACACTGGGAGTGTGTTGTGCTTTTATTTTGAAAAACACCTTATTCTGATTGTGACACCTGTCGGCACAGTCACTGCACCTGAGAGGGTGAGATTGGCAGGACTTTAAAAAGCATCCGGAGAAAGCAGGAGCAGAGAGACGGGACGCACGGAGCGGGTGAAGAAGCAAGAAGCAGCGATTTTAACGAGGGAGAACACCGACCACAGGACCCACGCCAGAGCACACAGCGGACGGGGAAGCTAGGTGGCTAACTGACGGCAGCCTCCATGAAGAAGCGGAACTAGCGGCCTTAAATGATGACGCGTGACTCGCTGTAACTGTTGTGCGTGTAAAAGTGCAGTGACTGCTGTTTTGCCTCCGATAGCTTGAGGCCGTGCCAGCAGAGGACGATGGTGCAGGGAGGTGGAGCCAGTTGACTGCAGACCAAACAAAGGACATGTTGGCGGTCCTTCCCTCGGTGACAGAGCCACCGCCACCGGCGTGCTGGACATGTGCTGCCGCCTTCCTCCCGCGGATAAGACTCTGAACTGTTTTATTGGACTTCTTCGCCCCTTAGTTTTAGCTTCCCTCATTTTAGCCTTTCAGAACCCCTTTTACTAGCCCCCAGGTCTTATCATTTTTTATGGACTTTTACCTGTGGTTTTAACCCTTATTTTATTCTGTAAATATCAGTGTTTATCTGTAAAAGCTTCTGTTTCTTGGTTTCAGCAATTGCTGTCTCGCCTGATTTTAACCTACACAATCAGTTTTTAACTAAACACCTTTTTGATCATTTTAACTTTTTAACACACATACACCATAGAAATAAAATTGTGGCTTCCCTTACTGATGGGTGTGACCACTTTCTTTTCACCCAACACACCATTACCAGTACTCTTTCCACCTTCACACTGATTCAGTCTGGTGAGCTTCAAGGTGTGGTTCAACAGCTCAGTTCTGCAACATGCTCTCTTGATCTAATGCCTACAAAATTGTTCAAAAATGTTTTTAGCTGTTTAATAGAGGATGTCCTTGAGATTGTTAACGCCTCCCTACACTCTGGAATCTTCCCCTCATGTCTCAAAAATGCTATTGTAACACCATTGTTAAACTAGAGTAATCTTGATCCACTTGTATTCAAAAATAACAGACCAATATCAAACCTTTCATATCTGGGGAAAATTCTTGAAAAGGTTGTTCACCAACAACTATACAGGTGTCTGACAAACCGCAATTTGTTTGATGTTTACCAGTCTGGTTTTAGAGTTAACCACAGTACCGAAACTGCCCTGATCAGAGTTTTTAATGATCTTAAAATTAGTACAGACAATCATGAAGTTTCTATTCTGGTTCTTGACCTCAGTGCAGCATTTGATACTGTCGATCACGAAATTCTTCCTCAGCGCCTTGACTGTCTGTAAAACCATGTGAGCATGTCAGTAACTTGGATGTGATTTTAGATGCTGATCATACCTTCCAAAGGCATATCTCTAATATTTCTAAGACTGCTTTTTATCATCTTAGAAACATATCAAAAGTTAGATGTTTTCTGTCTCAGTCAGACTCTGAAAAGCTGGTTCATGCTTTTATTTCCAGTAGACTGGACTACTGCACTGCTTTTTGCTGGACTGAAAAAGCCGACTTTACATAAACTCCAGCGTATTCAAAATGCTGCAGCCAGAGTACTAACCAAAAGGTTTGAGCACATCACTCCTATTTTATCATCTCTTCACTGGCTCCCAGTAAAACAAAGAATTGATTTTAAAATACTTCTTATTGTTTTTAAATGTTGTAATGGCTTGGCTCCCTCTTACGTTGCTGACATGCTCACCAAATACACACCAGGGAGATCCTTTAGCTCATCAGATAAAGAGCTCCTCGCTATTCCCAGAATCAACTCCAAATCAGCTCATGGTGCTTTCAGCCACTATGGTCCTACTCTCTGGAATTCTCTTCCACATGAAGTACGGTCTGCTACAACAGTGTCTTCTTTTAAAAGGAAATTAAAAACATGTCTTTTTTCGCGAGCTTTTAGTTATGTTTAAAAGTGTAATTTATTTCTGTCTTGTTTGCTTTAAGAATTTTTATTGTCATTATTATCATTATCTCCCTTTTTAATGATGATAATAATACATTCTTGTGTGATTTTATAATGGCCTAAATGTTATACATGTTTTTTTAGTCCTAATGTTATTTTATGTTATACAATTTATCTTTGTTTTAATTTCTTGAAGCACATTGAGTTTACGCTTGCCGTATGAAATGTGCTATATAAATAAATTTGACTTGACACCATAAACTCCCCCTTGCGTTACAACTAGACTGAAAAGTTTAAAATTTGACTAAGATATATTTAAGTTTGTTCAAGACGAAATTTAAAATGCACACTGGTCGGCAGGCATGACTGAACTGAAGATGTGATTCATGCTATGGAAGAGTTTTTCACATTCAGAATACACAGCAAGTGATAAACTGTAGTGGTTTCCACTCAAGCAATCACATGACAGTGGCAAGTATTATTCCAAAAGCTCAGTGAGCCTCTGAATCCTTGATCACTTCTGGATGTCGTTGTAGAAAGACGGCAAGCTGTGATTGGTCAGGGTCCAACGTGTATTGTGCCACGTCCCTTATTCTCTCATGTCAAGAATGTATGACTCTATGACCATGTAATCACTTGCAGTGACCACCTCAAGACAACATCTTGTGTAGTCTGATGCTGGCCACAAACCTCTGATTAAAAATTAGACCTACATTTCTGAAAATATTAAGTGAAAAGCTGAATTCACATGAATTTTTAGTGTCTCTAAAATTGATGAATCCCGGCACTATCCCGTATGACATATTTTATTCTAGGTATTCATTTGGAGCTGGAAGAAACAATTTTTCACACTGACACTATGTTCTATGTATCAAAACTTCACTTGTCACCTGGGAGGTAATAGTGCCTAATTTTGGCAGAAGAACACGTAATGAATGTCTTTGTGGTTTTAGTATATGCGTGGTCTACCATTTGGTGACTATTACAGAAAAGTTAACCAAACACCTCACATTTACCCAGTCATATTACATTGGATCTATTTGTTATACAACACATAGCAGCATAACAAAATGAGAAAAATAATTCCTGGAAAAATCTGAAGCATTTTGTAAATTTGTGTCTGGGTGAAGGTAAACAGCAGAAACAAAATGGTGATTGACATCATATCAAAATGTCAACATCAGGTAAGTAACAAAATTTGGCTGCGTGAGCACCAAGCATCACTGACTGCACACAGAGTCCGCCTCTCCTTGTCCAGCTGTGGTCTTGCACAATACCGGCTTGGAATACGGTCTGTCCACTGAGTGCAACAGCTCATTCTGGGATGTTGATGTGGAAATTGGTCTTTGCAATGAGCATTAGCCGGGTGCAGCTATAAAATCAATATGGATTCAAATGACTCATCTCTCTCCCTAGGGTTGTCCAGCTGGCATGGTCAAAGATGCTGTGAGCAGTGATCATCTCAAAATCCACTGTTCTTTATCCCACATCTAACACCCACTTTCTCCTTCAATGCTGATTAATATATTTTTGCCTTGGTAATACTACATACAAACACATTCACATTCCCAACATACTTGGACGTACACAACATTGGAAAAACTGTTCCATTATTTAAGAATCAACTTGCGATCACAGTTGAGTCTTCTTCCAAATAAATTACATTGAAAGGCATCACTTAAAACCAACATGCCTTCTAAGCCATCTGAACCAGACTTTAAGAACTCTCAACAGACATTTTATTGGATTTCCAACACTTCCTCAACATCAGTTATATCAAAATTTAGTGCAGTGTGAAATATGGGCATTCAGTTTACTTGAAAAGATTTAATTTCTTTAACCCAGGGGACTGAGGCATAGTCTCAGATTGTACTCTCTCATCTCCTTCATCTTTCTTTTCATGCCCCAGCTGGAGGCAGGCATTCTTCCTAAATACCTCATGTTAGAGAAATCATGTTTGATAAAAATAACTTTCTAATGCACATTTCTAAAGACAAAAAAAAAGAAAAACAACTAATTTCATAGTGTGCATTAGAGTGTGTTTTTATTGCGTGTATTGTACACTGGGAGTGTGTTGTGCTTTTATTTTGAAAAACACCTTATTCTGATTGTGACACCTGTCGGCACAGTCACTGCACCTGAGAGGGTGAGATTGGCAGGACTTTAAAAAGCATCCGGAGAAAGCAGGAGCAGAGAGACGGGACGCACGGAGCGGGTGAAGAAGCAAGAAGCAGCGATTTTAACGAGGGAGAACACCGACCACAGGACCCACGCCAGAGCACACAGCGGACGGGGAAGCTAGGTGGCTAACTGACGGCAGCCTCCATGAAGAAGCGGAACTAGCGGCCTTAAATGATGACGCGTGACTCGCTGTAACTGTTGTGCGTGTAAAAGTGCAGTGACTGCTGTTTTGCCTCCGATAGCTTGAGGCCGTGCCAGCAGAGGACGATGGTGCAGGGAGGTGGAGCCAGTTGACTGCAGACCAAACAAAGGACATGTTGGCGGTCCTTCCCTCGGTGACAGAGCCACCGCCACCGGCGTGCTGGACATGTGCTGCCGCCTTCCTCCCGCGGATAAGACTCTGAACTGTTTTATTGGACTTCTTCGCCCCTTAGTTTTAGCTTCCCTCATTTTAGCCTTTCAGAACCCCTTTTACTAGCCCCCAGGTCTTATCATTTTTTATGGACTTTTACCTGTGGTTTTAACCCTTATTTTATTCTGTAAATATCAGTGTTTATCTGTAAAAGCTTCTGTTTCTTGGTTTCAGCAATTGCTGTCTCGCCTGATTTTAACCTACACAATCAGTTTTTAACTAAACACCTTTTTGATCATTTTAACTTTTTAACACACATACACCATAGAAATAAAATTGTGGCTTCCCTTACTGATGGGTGTGACCACTTTCTTTTCACCCAACACACCATTACCAGTACTCTTTCCACCTTCACACTGATTCAGTCTGGTGAGCTTCAAGGTGTGGTTCAACAGCTCAGTTCTGCAACATGCTCTCTTGATCTAATGCCTACAAAATTGTTCAAAAATGTTTTTAGCTGTTTAATAGAGGATGTCCTTGAGATTGTTAACGCCTCCCTACACTCTGGAATCTTCCCCTCATGTCTCAAAAATGCTATTGTAACACCATTGTTAAACTAGAGTAATCTTGATCCACTTGTATTCAAAAATAACAGACCAATATCAAACCTTTCATATCTGGGGAAAATTCTTGAAAAGGTTGTTCACCAACAACTATACAGGTGTCTGACAAACCGCAATTTGTTTGATGTTTACCAGTCTGGTTTTAGAGTTAACCACAGTACCGAAACTGCCCTGATCAGAGTTTTTAATGATCTTAAAATTAGTACAGACAATCATGAAGTTTCTATTCTGGTTCTTGACCTCAGTGCAGCATTTGATACTGTCGATCACGAAATTCTTCCTCAGCGCCTTGACTGTCTGTAAAACCATGTGAGCATGTCAGTAACTTGGATGTGATTTTAGATGCTGATCATACCTTCCAAAGGCATATCTCTAATATTTCTAAGACTGCTTTTTATCATCTTAGAAACATATCAAAAGTTAGATGTTTTCTGTCTCAGTCAGACTCTGAAAAGCTGGTTCATGCTTTTATTTCCAGTAGACTGGACTACTGCACTGCTTTTTGCTGGACTGAAAAAGCCGACTTTACATAAACTCCAGCGTATTCAAAATGCTGCAGCCAGAGTACTAACCAAAAGGTTTGAGCACATCACTCCTATTTTATCATCTCTTCACTGGCTCCCAGTAAAACAAAGAATTGATTTTAAAATACTTCTTATTGTTTTTAAATGTTGTAATGGCTTGGCTCCCTCTTACGTTGCTGACATGCTCACCAAATACACACCAGGGAGATCCTTTAGCTCATCAGATAAAGAGCTCCTCGCTATTCCCAGAATCAACTCCAAATCAGCTCATGGTGCTTTCAGCCACTATGGTCCTACTCTCTGGAATTCTCTTCCACATGAAGTACGGTCTGCTACAACAGTGTCTTCTTTTAAAAGGAAATTAAAAACATGTCTTTTTTCGCGAGCTTTTAGTTATGTTTAAAAGTGTAATTTATTTCTGTCTTGTTTGCTTTAAGAATTTTTATTGTCATTATTATCATTATCTCCCTTTTTAATGATGATAATAATACATTCTTGTGTGATTTTATAATGGCCTAAATGTTATACATGTTTTTTTAGTCCTAATGTTATTTTATGTTATACAATTTATCTTTGTTTTAATTTCTTGAAGCACATTGAGTTTACGCTTGCCGTATGAAATGTGCTATATAAATAAATTTGACTTGACACCATAAACTCCCCCTTGCGTTACAACTAGACTGAAAAGTTTAAAATTTGACTAAGATATATTTAAGTTTGTTCAAGACGAAATTTAAAATGCACACTGGTCGGCAGGCATGACTGAACTGAAGATGTGATTCATGCTATGGAAGAGTTTTTCACATTCAGAATACACAGCAAGTGATAAACTGTAGTGGTTTCCACTCAAGCAATCACATGACAGTGGCAAGTATTATTCCAAAAGCTCAGTGAGCCTCTGAATCCTTGATCACTTCTGGATGTCGTTGTAGAAAGACGGCAAGCTGTGATTGGTCAGGGTCCAACGTGTATTGTGCCACGTCCCTTATTCTCTCATGTCAAGAATGTATGACTCTATGACCATGTAATCACTTGCAGTGACCACCTCAAGACAACATCTTGTGTAGTCTGATGCTGGCCACAAACCTCTGATTAAAAATTAGACCTACATTTCTGAAAATATTAAGTGAAAAGCTGAATTCACATGAATTTTTAGTGTCTCTAAAATTGATGAATCCCGGCACTATCCCGTATGACATATTTTATTCTAGGTATTCATTTGGAGCTGGAAGAAACAATTTTTCACACTGACACTATGTTCTATGTATCAAAACTTCACTTGTCACCTGGGAGGTAATAGTGCCTAATTTTGGCAGAAGAACACGTAATGAATGTCTTTGTGGTTTTAGTATATGCGTGGTCTACCATTTGGTGACTATTACAGAAAAGTTAACCAAACACCTCACATTTACCCAGTCATATTACATTGGATCTATTTGTTATACAACACATAGCAGCATAACAAAATGAGAAAAATAATTCCTGGAAAAATCTGAAGCATTTTGTAAATTTGTGTCTGGGTGAAGGTAAACAGCAGAAACAAAATGGTGATTGACATCATATCAAAATGTCAACATCAGGTAAGTAACAAAATTTGGCTGCGTGAGCACCAAGCATCACTGACTGCACACAGAGTCCGCCTCTCCTTGTCCAGCTGTGGTCTTGCACAATACCGGCTTGGAATACGGTCTGTCCACTGAGTGCAACAGCTCATTCTGGGATGTTGATGTGGAAATTGGTCTTTGCAATGAGCATTAGCCGGGTGCAGCTATAAAATCAATATGGATTCAAATGACTCATCTCTCTCCCTAGGGTTGTCCAGCTGGCATGGTCAAAGATGCTGTGAGCAGTGATCATCTCAAAATCCACTGTTCTTTATCCCACATCTAACACCCACTTTCTCCTTCAATGCTGATTAATATATTTTTGCCTTGGTAATACTACATACAAACACATTCACATTCCCAACATACTTGGACGTACACAACATTGGAAAAACTGTTCCATTATTTAAGAATCAACTTGCGATCACAGTTGAGTCTTCTTCCAAATAAATTACATTGAAAGGCATCACTTAAAACCAACATGCCTTCTAAGCCATCTGAACCAGACTTTAAGAACTCTCAACAGACATTTTATTGGATTTCCAACACTTCCTCAACATCAGTTATATCAAAATTTAGTGCAGTGTGAAATATGGGCATTCAGTTTACTTGAAAAGATTTAATTTCTTTAACCCAGGGGACTGAGGCATAGTCTCAGATTGTACTCTCTCATCTCCTTCATCTTTCTTTTCATGCCCCAGCTGGAGGCAGGCATTCTTCCTAAATACCTCATGTTAGAGAAATCATGTTTGATAAAAATAACTTTCTAATGCACATTTCTAAAGACAAAAAAAGAAAAACAATTAACCCACCCAGCCAGTTGGTGGCATTTAGAAAATGAAATGTAGCTGTATTAGATGTAGATGTATTAATCGTGTATATATATATATATATATATATATATATATATATATATATATATATATATATATATATCTATATATATATATATATATATATATTCATTCATTTATATTCATACACTATAGTTTCATAAAACCATGCAGCTATGTTTTTGTAATCAAGCAGCAAGCAGTGGAACTGATGTAGAGGACTGTTAGCCACAGTTGTGTCACTGGTAAACACATCACCATGACTGTCTGCCAGAGCTGCAGTGTCTCTGAGCTCATTAGGTAGCACTGACAGGCTGGGTGGTGGAGCTTATAAACCCCCCAAAACATACATAACCAGAGCTACTGTGTCAGTTAACAGTTTGAATCAAGCATAGAGAAGGCAACCAGCAAGGCCAACCAGTCAGAGATGGAGTAGTGTGGGTCTTGCAAGAACATGAGTGAGGATCCATGAAAATGCTAGTCAATACATAAAGCAGCATTAGCAGTACTCAAGTATCCAAAACAGAAATACTCACTGTTTAGAAGAAATTAAGTTATTTTATTTATTCTTTATTTCATTTTATCTCTCTAGGGCATAACTCTGGCAGGGATAATGCACGTGGTAATGTCTTTGTCTGTCCACAGCTAATCTTGCATGCTATTCATCCCATTAGCTTATATTTTTTGTGCTCTTTTGTGACTGTAGGCTTAAGGATCTCATGTGGTTGTAGTGATTCACAGCTTTTTATACTCTTTTTTTTGTATGCTTTGTTGTATTTTGCCGATGACTGACTCCTCACTACGCTGAAGTGATCAACAACTGCTTCAGTTTGACATCGTTTACCCCTGTTAACTATATAGTAAGAAATCCCTGTTCACTTTCTGTTTCATGCTGGACACAACAACAATGGTCACCTGGATGGAGGTCCTGTCCTTCTCCTGTGCAACCGTCCACCCCGACCTCCTCTCTGTGGACTACACAGGACTTCTTGGACTGTCACTTTTTATAGAACTTCAGGAGGTAGGATTTTGTCACATTAGGGTTTTTTTTTGGTTTGTAATATTAATTAAATTATATACATTTAAAGTGCACCAGAACTTCATACAAGATCAGCAACTTGCATTCAGTTCTTGAGTAAATACTTAGTTGTCATCTGCTGATCCAATTGGCTTACATGCAGAGCAGAGCTTCAGTGTGAAGAAGCCAGCCAGATCTGAATGAATGACACCATGCTTTTCTCTCTCCAGATGGGCGAAAGGCTCTCAACAGCACCAAGCTCCGACCTTGAAAGCAAGATTGGCACACCACTTCCTTGTGCTGAGCACAACGTTGATGATATTTTCCCTCAAAAGAGCACAACATCTACCATTTGCATTCAGTGGCTGGAGTTTGGCCAGGCGGAGTAAATATTATGTACGGCCGTGGAGGGAGCAGCTGGAGGTTTAGATGAATGGGGCTGAATGGGGAGTTTGGCCATGATGATGATGGCTTGTGGGATAACAAGGCTGCTCACAGACAGACCAGAGGTTGAAGCTGAGCTTCGTGGTAGACTGCCAAAACATGATGATAATACTGTTCACAAAGACAAGAGGGGAGTAGGAAGGGTAAAGCTAGAAAAAAAGAGAGGGATTAAACTAAAACATCTTGAAAAAAAAATTCTAAGAAACAAATCTGATTTTTCAATGAAGCAACAGTTAATGGGACTCATTAATCATCCAGCCTGTTCTCTTACATACATCATTTACACAGAACAGGAACAGACTGACAGACTTGGACAGAAAATAGGACTCAGTTGCAGATTGGGCGAAAGTACAATCAAATTTTATTAATCTGATTTTGTTATTCTCCAGGATGAATGAAAACAAAATGACTATGAAAATCTTCATCAGACAAACAAGACAAACAACAAGGAACATGAAATAACAAAAGGCGCTCCCGAAGGAGGAATCTACTCTATTCTAGAATTTCTAAGAAATTAACGATTACAAAATAAAACTCTCCGAAGAGGAAAAGACAGGCTATGAAATGCACTGCTCTAAGTTATCAAAATTAATCAACAAAAAATCACTCACAAGGAGGACAAACAAAAGGCTATGAAAATTCAAACTTCAAACTCAAAACTTCTAACCAGAAAATTTACAAAGAAAAATCACTCTCCTAGAGAGGCAAAATACAGATGAATAAAACAAGATAATACTTAACACGACGAGGTTCAAGGCTGTGGTTCAAGGCTTTAGTATGCGACATGGAAGACGAAATACTTAGGCAACGAAGACAGGGGAAGACAGAGACTATATACACATGAGGGAGGGGAACACAGGTGGAAACAATCAGGAATCAGGGATGACGTCAGACCAGGGACACAGAAGGAAGGGCAAGTGACCTGAAACGAAAGGAGAGTTAATTTCAAAATAAAACAGGAAGTTCACAAGACAGATCCCAAGACAAGACAACCTCACCGCGATGTGACAGTACCCCCCCCTCTAGGGCCGACTCCTGACGGCCCAGGCTGATCGAGATTGTCCTTATGGAAGTCCGTTATCAACTGTGGGTCTACGATATGTCGAGATGGCACCCATTGCCGTTCCTCCGGGCCATATCCTTCCCAGTCCACCAGGTACTGTCTGCCTCGGCCCCGGTTCCGGACTGCTAGTAGACGCTTGACCTTATAAACTGGACCTCCTTCGATGACCTCGGGTGGTGGTGGGGGCGTGGTGGTAGGCACCAACCTACTTTCCTTTACCGGCTTGACCTGGCTGACGTGGAATGTGGGATGTACACGCAGGGACCGAGGCAAACGTAGACGAACTGCTGCAGGTCCAACCTTCCTGGTGACTGGGAATGGCCCTACGAAACGAGGTGCCAGTTTCTTAGAAGGCACATTGAGGTTGAGGTCCTTGGCCGATAACCAAACCCTTTGCCCGGGCTGGTATTCAGGAGCTGGGCGTCTTCTCCGATCTGCATACTTCTTTACACGATCTCCCTGCCGAATGAGAACCTGTCTGGCAGCTGCCCAGATGCGGCGACATCGTTGGATCATGGCATATGCTGAGGGAACCGAGACTTCCTTTTCATTGTCTGGAAAGAGAGGTGGTGCATAACCGAAAGCACAATGAAATGGAGAGAGACCAGTAGCAGAAGTTGGTAGTGAATTATGGGCATACTCAACCCAGACCAGGTGTTTGCTCCATGTCGAGGGGTTCTGGTGGACCACGCATCGGAGGCCGGTTTCCAACTGTTGATTCAGTCGTTCGGTCTGGCCGTTAGCCTCTGGATGGTAACCTGATGTCAGGCTTGCTGTGGCCCCAATCAGCTTGCAGAACTCCTTCCAGAATTTGGATATGAATTGGGGCCCCCGGTCTGATACAATGTCCTTAGGGAATCCGTGGACTCGAAAAACTTGCGTCATCATGAGTTCTGCTGTTTCTTTGGCTGATGGTAGTTTCGGGAGTGCAATGAAACGTACCATCTTAGAGAATCGATCCACCACTGTGAGAACAGTGGTGTTTCCTTGAGAGACCGGGAGCCCAGTGACGAAGTCCAGGGAGATATCCGACCAGGGTCTGGATGGGATGGGTAGAGGCTGTAAGAGTCCTGGTCGGGCCTTGGACGACGATTTGTTGCGAGCACAGACCGAACACGCCTCTATGTACTCCCGGACCTCCGACTCCATTGCTGGCCACCAGAATCTCCGGGAGATGACGTACATGGTTCGTTTAACCCCCGGATGGCATGAAAGCAGCGAGGTGTGAGCCCAATGAATCACCTGTGACCGTAGCTCTGCGGGAACAAATAGGCGATTGTCTGGACAGCCACGAGGCGATGGGGCTCCACCATTAGCCTGCTTTACCTCGTTTTCTATAGGCCAGCTCACCGCTCCTACCACACAGTTCAGTGGCAGGATAGGTTCGGTCTGCTTGGCCCTTGGCTCGGGATCAAAGAGTCTGGAAAGCACATCGGGTTTCACGTTTTTGGATCCCGGCCTGTAAGACAAAGTAAAAGAGAAGCGGTTAAAGAACAGCGCCCACCTGGCCTGGCGAGAATTCAATCTTTTGGCCTTCTTAATAAATTCCAGATTTTTATGATCAGTCCAGACAATGAAAGGTATCTCAGCCCCCTCTAGCCAATGTCGCCATTCCTCCAACGCTAGTTTCACAGCCAGCAATTCCCGATTACCCACGTCGTAGTTCCGCTCTGCTGCAGATAGTCGTCGGGACAGGAACGCGCAGGGGTGCATCTTACCGTCCCTCTCAGATCTTTGGGACAGGACTGCTCCAACTCCGTCGTTAGAGGCGTCCACCTCCACCACGAATTGTCTCTGGGGGTCCGGCAGGGTGAGGATAGGGGCTGTGGTGAAGCGATGTTTTAGCTCCTGGAATGCCTTTTCAGCCGCCGAATTCCAAGCAAATGGGACCTGGGTGGAGGTAAGAGCATGGAGAGGAGCAGCTGTTGCGCTAAAACCTCTGACAAACCGCCTGTAAAAGTTAGCAAAACCAAGGAATTGCTGCACCTTTTTGCGGCTGTCTGGGGTAGGCCATTCGGCTACAGCGCTAACTTTAGCCGGATCCATCTGAACTCTTCCAGGAGCTACAATGAAGCCCAGGAACGAGACAGTCTCGGCATGAAAAACACTCTTTTCTGCTTTAACGTACAAATCGTGTTGAAGCAATCTTTCGAGGACTTGTGTTACATGGATCTGATGGGAAGCAAGATCGGGTGAGTATATCAGAATGTCATCCAGATAGACATAGACAAACTGGTCAAGAAAGTCTCTGAGTACGTCATTTATCATGGCTTGAAAAACAGCGGGTGCATTAGTCAGCCCGAAAGGCATAACACAATATTCGTAATGTCCACTCGGTGTGTTGAAACCTGTCTTCCACTCGTCTCCCTCCCGGATTCTGATCAGGTGATAGGCGTTACGAAGATCTAATTTGGTGAATATTTTGGCTTGTTGCAACTGGTCGAAGACAGAAGTCATCAGAGGGAGCGGGTATCGATTCTTGACAGTGATATCGTTCAAAGAACTATAGTCAATACAGGGGCGGAGCGAGCCATCCTTCTTTCCCACGAAAAAGAAGCCGGCTCCTGCTGGTGAAGATGAGGGGCGAATGAGTCCGGCTTTCAGAGATGCGGTGATGTATTCGTTCATTGCCTTCCTCTCGGGTCCGGATATGGAGTAAAGTCGCCCCTTCGGTATGGTGGATCCTGGAATCAGTTCGATGGTGCAGTCATATGGGCGATGAGGAGGCAGAGACAACGCTTTAGCTTTGTTAAAAACTTCTTTTAGATGGTGATAACAGCTTGGAACGGCGGTCAGGTCCGGATATTCTGCTTCTGGAACGGGATTGGTGGAGAATAAATTAATTTCTGCAACTGGGTCTGAAGTGCAGTGTTCGGTGCAATCCTCCCCCCACCCTCTGATCTGGCCACTCTTCCAGTCTATGTGAGGATTATGAAGGAAAAGCCAAGGCTGCCCCAGAATTAGAGAGTGAGAGGTGGAAGTGAATAAATGGAATTGGATATTCTCATGATGATGACCTATGGACAATTTAACCGGATTGCTTATGTGCGTGATGACAAAAATATCAGTTCCGTTCAGGGATCGTGCACGAATAGGCCTGGCTAGAGGCTGGTAGTCAATGTTTAGCTTCTT
The DNA here is from genome assembly GCF_904848185.1 of Acanthopagrus latus. Classification (NCBI taxonomy): domain Eukaryota; kingdom Metazoa; phylum Chordata; class Actinopteri; order Spariformes; family Sparidae; genus Acanthopagrus; species Acanthopagrus latus. Next base: position 2,141,960 of record NC_051057.1, on the reverse strand, counting down.
GGCAAGGTTATAGTCCATTAAACTTTCATCCGCTCCTGAGTCAATCATAACATTCATGTCTATGTACGAATTAATGGTAGCTGGAGTGAGAACACGAACAGCAGACTTAGCAACTTGATTGGAACTCACCCCCTGGATCCTTTTGACTGGACAAGAGTTGACGAGGTGACCCATTTCTCCGCAATAAAAGCATCTACCCTCTTGTCTTCTTCTCTGCCTTTCCTCCGAGGATATGCGAGCTCTTCCCAATTGCATGGGTTCCTCTTCGGTGTGGGGAGAAGACTTCTTAGTTGAGTGCGTCGGTTGTCCGTGCGAATGGCGAGAGCGATGAGTCCGTCCAGATCGGTGGGTAAATCCAAGGGAACAAGCAGATCTTGAATTTCCATCGATAACCCTTTTAGAAAGGTATCATACAGAGCAGCATCGTTCCACCCACTTTCCGCAGCCAAAGTGCGAAAATGAATGGCGTAATCACAAGCCGAGTCTTTACCTTGCTTCAGGGTACTTAATTCTTGCGCCTTCTCTCTGCTAGAACTCACGGGGTCAAAAGTCTTTTTCAGCGCCGTCTGGAAGCTCTCAATGGTCTCGCATACAGTTGAATTTCGACTCCATTCGGCCGAAGCCCAAGCTTTAGCTCTCCCGTCAAGATGTGACATCATGAACGCCACCTTAGCTCGGTCGGTCAAAAAGGCTTGTGGCGTAAATTCATAATGTATTGAGCAGTCTATTAGAAATGATTGACAACGTCCAGGCTCACCGGCGTACTTAGTGGGAGCAGCTAGTTTGCATGGAGCTCCTCCAGTTGCCGCTTGTACTTCCGGGATGGCTGGAGGAGGCGGAGTCGGAGTGACGGGGCTTTGGCGAGAGAGCTGTCCCAGCATTTCCTGGATCTGAGACGAGAGTTGCCCCATGTTAACAGCCATGGCGGTCTGGAACTCTTCCTGGCGAGTTAGACGAGCTTCCTGGATCCGCAACAGTTCTGAGAGTCGCCCCGCTTCTGCTGAGTCCATAGCTGGCCTAAGTATACTGACAGACTTGGACAGAAAATAGGACTCAGTTGCAGATTGGGCGAAAGTACAATCAAATTTTATTAATCTGATTTTGTTATTCTCCAGGATGAATGAAAACAAAATGACTATGAAAATCTTCATCAGACAAACAAGACAAACAACAAGGAACATGAAATAACAAAAGGCGCTCCCGAAGGAGGAATCTACTCTATTCTAGAATTTCTAAGAAATTAACGATTACAAAATAAAACTCTCCGAAGAGGAAAAGACAGGCTATGAAATGCACTGCTCTAAGTTATCAAAATTAATCAACAAAAAATCACTCACAAGGAGGACAAACAAAAGGCTATGAAAATTCAAACTTCAAACTCAAAACTTCTAACCAGAAAATTTACAAAGAAAAATCACTCTCCTAGAGAGGCAAAATACAGATGAATAAAACAAGATAATACTTAACACGACGAGGTTCAAGGCTGTGGTTCAAGGCTTTAGTATGCGACATGGAAGACGAAATACTTAGGCAACGAAGACAGGGGAAGACAGAGACTATATACACATGAGGGAGGGGAACACAGGTGGAAACAATCAGGAATCAGGGATGACGTCAGACCAGGGACACAGAAGGAAGGGCAAGTGACCTGAAACGAAAGGAGAGTTAATTTCAAAATAAAACAGGAAGTTCACAAGACAGATCCCAAGACAAGACAACCTCACCGCGATGTGACACAGACTGCAATGGTCAGACTGCAGAAAAAAAAAAAAAAAAAAAACTGCAGGGGGGGGGGGCGCAACTTTTGACGCACATAAAGAACATGCACTGTTGATAGCCCCAGTGATTGTGAACGTAAACTTCAATGCTATAAACAACTGCACCAGAACACGGACAACCCCAATGCATAAAACAAATTAATAAATCATCAGAGTCAGCCGCTCCATAATAAAAAGTCTTACCGTCATGCAGTTATCCATGTCTACCTCTTCATCCTCCTCTTGCCCGTTTTGTTCCTCCTCTTGCTCATATTCCTCACTGTCCTGTCTGTCTCCCTGGTGTGCTGGCTCAGCTGTGTCGCTAACATTAGTGCTAGCAGTATTTGCGCCAGTGCTAGCTCAAGCTGCACTTGACTTTAAAGACAACTCAGTCAGTTTGGAGCATTTTTCACCATCAGCCAACAGTGCTCTCTTAGATTGCTCTCTCTCTTTTTCTCCTCTCCCCCCTTGTGTCTCTTCATGCCTCGATTCATTTTCTTGCTAGCTTAATCTCAGTCAACTTCCAACGTCCAACTTCCAACAATCAGGGAGATGTTTTATTCTATTCATTCTCGAAATTCCCAGAAGGCATTGCTTCATTTTCACTTTTGCTAACAAATAATCAGATGAAAAAATGCAGGTAGATTTGTTTTATTTCAAACCATGCACATTTTTGAACATCTGCATCTACAAAACAATGCAGACTGATATAAAAGTTTGTGACTAGAAAAAGTAACCATGACTGTGGTTTATAGACTCATATGTGGTATATAAATACTGATTAGATTGCTGTAATAATTAATGAGTAGGAGGAGAAGAAAAAAAGTGGCATTCATTTGGGGTGTAAACTTTATTGACGTTTGAGAGTGGGCAAAGAGAAATAAACTTGGGGCCACTTTCTGATTGGTTGGCTGGCCCAAATGGTCCACGAGGGCCGTCGGCCCCCCTGGCATGTGCCCAAATCCCAGATTACCAGACCGTCACAGGCTGTAATAAACAGAGTTGAAGAAGTGGAGATTGTGAACTGGAAAAAAAACAACTCTAGGGAAAAACAAAACCAGCTGCCTTGGCCATCTATGAGGAAATGTGGAAATTAAGCTAGGAAAGGGAATATCCGGGGAGACTGCGATAGCGAAGACAGCTTCTTCTCTCGATTGGAAATCGTGGATCACTCATGTGGGTTAAATATTTATCATGTCAGGGCGTATTCTGAAGTGGACACATTGGCTATCCTTAATAGTTTACAGTTTTATATCATGTTCCTGTTAATGTGAAAAGTTACTGGGCAATAAAATCTTAAGGCTCACCTTATCACTTAACAATGGCTGTCATCAACAAAGTCCTTCCTCAGACTCAAACAAAGCAGTTTTCTGAAGAGGTGTGTATCTGTTGTTCTGAGGCTCACCACATGCCTGTGCATGTATGTGTGTAATTAGTCCATAATTACCAGTTGGGCTGTCTGACAGGAGAGAAGGTGAGTCTGAGGCTTCACCAGCAGGGCATCTGCAAATGAGACAGCTTTACAATTAACAAGCATCTTGTTCATTCTCCAACTATTGCAGGATTTGCATCATTTTTTAAAGCACTTTGAAAAAAGTCAATTACTCAAAGTCAATTACCTCCATCAACTGCATTAATCATCCCACATGAAGCACATCAACTCTGACCTGGTGAATAGTTTTTGAATCTTTTCTGATCAGACATCTGGTGGTGAGTTCAGTTCATCAACATGAAGAAGAGCAACATCAAAGGTCTAATAATTTAATTTTAGAGCCACTGATCTTTGAGTCCCAGAGTTGTGCAGAAGACAGTTTGTGCTATGTTGGATAATGGACACGTAAATAATGAATATGTCACTGGAATGGGTGGTTTAAACTTGGACATGGGTGGAAACGGGTGGTCAAAAAACAAATTGTGCATCTGCTCTAACCAGAAAGACAGAGTCAGTGAGTGAAGCTGAATGAAAGATGACAGCAGGTCCCTACATAAGGAAAATAAGACAAATGTGACATTTGGACAAATTGCTTGTTGCTGACAAAGGCTGAAATGAATTGGACTTGTTAAGTTGCTACAAATGTGCAAAAAAAAAAAAAAAAAAAAAATCTAAAACAAGCACCAATTGAGCATATTTGTGTTAAGAGGACCTGCCCCGTTCTCCCCGTTCAAAGTAAACTCTGCTTCCAAGATAAAGCACTTGTGTTGTTGAGGTTCTTCAGAACAGAAAACACACGTAGGAGGCTGTCATTGTTAGGAATCAAACTTACTTTAGGGTTTGCTACTGTTCACATTGAAACACTACCAGTTCCAATACGGGTACCATGAATCTGATACCGGTACCATTTCTCATTTACTGAATCACAAAAGTGTCATTTCAGTTGGGAACTATGGGAGGTAACTGCTTCTGGGTTGCTGCTGAATTGTGCTGTGGTGCAGCTAGTGGAAACATGAGCATTGTCAGCTCCAGCAACGATATCGTGGACGTACTACGGCCAAGATGGGCCGGGGGAAATATGGGGGTTAAGCCCCTGGTAGGTAGAGTATGTATTAGTGAATTAGTTAGTTCAGAAATAATTTATGAACACCAGGCCATCATCCTCTCTCTCAATCCATTGCTGGCTCACCTTTTGCAACACTTGCTTTTCTTTGTTTGGTTAAGTTGCACTCTTTATTTTACACCATAGAAAATTACACTTTCACACATCCACCCACTAATGATATCCACCAATTGGCCATTTCATACATTTAGTTAACGTTCTTCTGTCATTTCTATAGATAGACATAGCTATTCTTCCCTTTAAGCAGTGCATGTCCCTCTTTTTATTAAAAGCCAGATCATGACAGATACAACTGACATTTTGAATAACATTAATTTATTAAACTTCTAATTTTGATTTGATGGTAAACATGTATGCTGAGGCGATGTAGAGTCATATATGGCGGAATACAATGAACACTTGAGCAGCAGTAAGACTATTTTCATGGCCAACCAACAACCAGTGCAAGCAATGCCCAGACAGACAGTATTTTCCTGACCGTGATATTCTTTTTGTCCTTCTATGAGGTATTTTGGTGTCCAGCCTGAGACGTTACACAGAGAACAGGAATATTGAGGCACAGGAACTTTGGTAAATGATTGTAACATTATTTGTTATCCACAGCTGCTTTTGTTATGTATGAGAAGTTTTTCCTTCAGTTCATTAACTCTCTGTAGTCAAGGGAAGCGCAGTGACCAGTTTAAGATGACATAGTAGATGACATAGTTGAGACACAGCCTCGCTGAGTCTGCATCTCAACTTGTGTCCAAAGTGCGGACTTCAAACTACATACCGGTTTTTAAATTGTGTTGATAGGGCAACTAAAACCAGACTTATGAAGAAGGCTACGGGTCCAGATGGGATCAACTCCAGGCTCCTCAAGTCCTGCGCAGACCAGCTGTGCAGGACTGTGGAATATATCTTCAACCTGAGCCTGAAGCTGGGAAAAGTGCCACTGCTGTGGAAAACCTCCTGCGTGGTACCTGTACCAAAGCTCCCTCACCCTCAAGACTTCAACAGCTACAGACCAGCTGCTCTCACTTCACACCTGATTAAGACCCTGGAGCGGCTGGTCCTCGTCCATCTCCACCCTCTGGTGGGTCCTTTTAGGGATCTTCTCCAGTTTGCATACCAACCAGCATCGGAGTGGACAACACCATCATCTTCCTCCTGGACAGATCACTGTCTCACCTGGAGAAGCCCGGAAGCACTGTGAGGATCAGGTTCTTTGATTTCTCCAGTGCTTTCAACACTATACAGCCTGCACTCCTGGGGCACAAGCTGGAGCTGGCAGGGGTGAACCAACACCTCACATCCTGGATCCTGGATTACCTCACTAACCGGTCACAGTATGTGAGGACTCGGGACTACGTGTCGGACATGATAACCTGCAGTACAGGGGCCCCATAGGGAACAGTCCTGGCCCCTTTCCTGTTCACCCTGTACACCGCAGACTTCTACCACCAATCCCCTCACTGCCATCTACAGAAGTTCTCTGATGACTGCTATTGTCGGCCTTGTCATGGACAAGGACAACAGAGCCTACAGAGAACTTATTCAGGACTTTGTGGACTGGTGCCAGCGGAACCACCTTCAGCTCAACACCAGGAAAATCAAAGACCTGGTGGTGGATTTCCACAGGCACAAACAACCCTGCACACAGGTAAACATCCTGGGAACAGACATTAAGATGGTGACATCTTACAAGTACCTGGGAGTTCACCTGAACAATAAACTGGACTGGACTGATCACACTGCAGCTACATCTTTCTACCTCTTTCTACAACTCTGTGGTGGCATCAGCCACTTTCTATGGAGTAGTCTGCTGGTGCAGCAGCATCTTGGCAGCAGACAGGAGGAGACTTGATAAACTTATCAAGAAGGCCAGCTGCATCCTGGGATGCCCTCTTGACTCAGTGCAGGTGGTGGGAGAGAGCAGGATGATGGACAAGCTGTCATCACTGCTGGTGCAGGAGTCCCGCCCCCTGCAGGAATACTATCTCAGCACTGGGCAGCTCCTTCAGCAACAGACTGATACACCCTAAGTGTGTGAAGGAGAGGTATCACAGGTCCTTCCTTCCTGCTGCTGTCAGACTTTACAACCAGCACTGCTCCCAATAGCCTATAGACCTCACCCTGTACCCTGCACTGTGCAGTATGTCTGCACAAGGTCACTTCTGTTTTTGCTCTGGTCAATTTTCTTAACACCCATATGTATTCCATAATTATCTGTATTTAAAATCTACGTTAAAAAAACCAAACAAAAAATACAAAAAACAAAAAACTGCTGTTCATTTTGCATTACATCATGTAAATATGTATATATGTCTATTTCTTCCCTTTTCAATTTTATTGCTTATTTTTTGCTATTGTTCCTGTAATTGTCATATGTTTCTGTTTTTGTAATATTCTGTCGCTGCTGTGACAAACAAATTTCCCCGTCTGTGGGACATTAAAGGATTTCTGATTCTGATTCCTATGATGAATAATTTCCGCCATGCTTTTTCCTGAACATTGTCGTCACGTTTTGAGCGTGTCTGGTGCAGGAAGAAATGGTAAGAATGGGCTACACTAAGTAAAGTGCTTGCAAGCGGAAAATGCCTTCAAGCAAAAGAACATACCCCCTTGAATGATATGACAGTGCACAGCATTTGGTTGTGTTTTGTGATTCGAGAGATTTGTGACATTTAACGTGCTTGGAGTGTATAGACTCAGACAGTGTCATTTAGTGTGCAACAAATGAACCCAGAATGAAATTTTGTTTCATATATATATATATATATATATATATATATATATATATATATATATATATATATATATATATATATGTATATGTATGTATATGTCGCGTTTTTAGAAGTGGGGTCATATAAGGTACATATCTATGGTCGATCTGTTCTTTACCGTAATCACCGATCAGCACAGCCTCAGTTTGGAGAAGTAGAGAGCCGCTCCAGCCCAGATGCTCAGCTCTGTACTGCAGTGAACAAGGTCTAAAGAAAAGCAAAATTTAAGCAAATTAACAAGGCTCACCTAAAAAAATCTCAAACAGTTCAAATGTAAGCTGTATATAGAAAACTCACACCACTTTACATCGCCGTCAGACCTGCCTTTCTATTAGCACCACATTTTCTCAACCGTAGAACCTCCATATCCCTACGCATTAGTGCAACTGGGCAACAGGTAATCTGCGGGCAGCGAAATACAGTGCGAGGCCCAGCTGCTGGTCGAGTGGTTTATGTTATGTTTGTGGCTCTCAATGAGCACACCGGCATAGGTTTCATGCAGCTTTACTGACCAACTTCAGGTAGACAACTTACAACATACACTTGAACTGTTAGATTTTTTTAAGGTGAGCCTTGTTTAAGGTGAGTAAATTATGCTTTTCCTCTGGATCCCGTTCACTGCAGTACAAAGCTGAGCGTCTGGGCAGGAGCGGTGTGATTACGGTAGGGAACAGATCGACTATAGATATGTACTTTATATGACCCCACTTCAAAAAACACGAACTATCCCTTTAAGCAGTCTGATGACATGTGAGAAAAAGCTGTTACAGAGCCTTGTGGCCCTGCACTGAATGCTGCAGAACTGCTTTCCAGAGGCCAGCATGGAAAACAGTCCATGGTGAGGGTGAGAGGAGTCTCTGATAATATTACCAGCTCATTCTTGTGTGTTGTGTAGTGTTTAGTGTAGTATGTTTAGTGTGTAGTGTAGCATGTAGTGTAGTAATTTTCTTGTTTTGTGTGTCAAATCCGTGAATCGACTACTGAATGTGGAGGCAGTGCAGTTCCTCTTTGAGCTCGGAGGAGCTGAGGGAGACCTGAGCCCGAGGTATTACCTGCATTTAAATGTAAATAGTTGATATAATTTTAAAAAAACGTTTACACAAATTTAGCAAACAACAATTTATATTTGCATTTGCAAGTTAGAAAAATGGTTCATTAATCATGTTTGTGGTTTTCACAGTAAACTAATCAAACTTTTTCCTCCTCAGATTTTATGTTTTTGGTGTGATTTTAGGTCCATTGTGTTAATACAGTATGTCATAATGAAAAAATAACTGTAGAGTCACACATGTGAGGTTGTGCTTAATAAGATGACACCAAACAGCCTTTAAGGTGATACATAAAGGTAAAAGCAAAGTAGTCAAAAACAGCCAATTATATCCTGGACCCCAGAGGGTTAAATCCCTCATTCTCATGGATGTAAAATCATGTATGCTCAAAGCTGAGTTACTGCATTAGGTACAACCTTTGTCAGATAAGGATTCTATTCGTTTTATGTAAGGTTAATGCATTTTAGTGAGGGATATTAATCACCCCAGATTTGTGACATTGTTTGGATGTTTTAAGAGTAAGATACTAATTGAAGTGAGACTCTTTGTGCCTGAAGTTGTCCATTTTTGTTTGTGTAGAAAAGTTGGTCACGCTTTATTTTACAGTATGTTAATAAGACGTAACAAGCCCTACTTTGTCTCAAATTAAACAACACACAAATAATACGTAAAAAGCTTTACTTTGCATGAAATAAGACAAAAACAATACATAATACAATACGTAACAAGCCATGTTTTGTATCAAATTAGACAAAACAATACACCATCCATCCATCCATCCATCCATTTTCGTCCGCTTATCTGGGGCCGGGTCGTGGAGGCAGCTGCCTGAGCAGGGACGACCAGACTTCCGTCTCCCCGGACACTTTCAGCACTTCCGGGAGGATCCCAAGGCGATCCTAGGCCAGCTGGGCGACATAGTTGCTCCAGCGTGTCCTGGGTCTTCCTTGGGGTCTCCTCCCGGCTGGACGTGCCAGGAACACCTCCCTCGGGAGGTGTTCCTGGGGCATCCGAAACAGATGCCAGAGCCACCTCAGCTGGCTCCTCTCGATGTGGAGGAGCAGCAGCTCTACTCCGAGCTCCTCCTGGGTGACAGAGCTCCTCACCCTATCTCTAAGGCAGCGCCCCACCATCCTGCGGAGGAAACTCATTTCAGCTGACTTGGCAGTGCTGATTCTCATCCCAGCAGCTTTACACTCGGCTGCAAACTGCCCCAGGCCTGGCTCCAGGGTGAGGCCCCGGTGACGTCAATCAGGGTGACGTAAGCTTCCTCGGTGTTCTGTCTTTCATTAGTGGCTTCTGAACCGATCTTCTGACCCGTCACCTAGGATCTGTTTGCCTTGGGAGACCCTACCAGGGGCATTAAGCCCCAGACAACATAGCTCCTATGATCATTCAGGTGCTCAAACCCCTCCACCATGATAAGGTGCCGGATCAAGGAGGAGACAATACACCAAAAATAAGTAAAAAGCCATACTTTGTATAAATAAGACAAAAACAACACGCTAATAGGACGTAACAAGCTGTACTTTGTCTCAAATTAGACAACTATAAATAATGTCATCTTTATTAGACAGAAAACAAGAAAAGTTACACTGTAATCAGACACCATATAGCCTGCCCAAATTCTGCTGTAATCAGAAACCGCATATAAAGTCTTATTACTTAAAATATAGGCTACTATACTTAGATGCTATTATACCAAATTATACTGTAATTACAAACCAAATCGGAGATACTAATACACTATTAGACACCATTTTACAAGATCTTAGTCTAATTATAAATGACAAACAATGCCATATCAGTGCCAGAATACGCTAGTTAGATGCTATTCTACCCTCACTACCAAATTATGCATTTAATGCTACCAACATCGGTCTTAATTAGACAAATATACTGCCATATTTTATCAGGCATGGCATTTATATTTTATCCGGCATGGCATTTATAATAGTCAGACAAAATACACAGAGTTTTACTTGCTAAAAAAGGTTGGTACACAGCAAATCTAAAAACAGCTCAAGCAAACAATACACACGCTAGGCAGGAAATTGCTGGAACACTTACCGAAAGAGACTAAGCCATAGCGGGATCTAAAACGAGAGAGGAGTTAGACAACACAAGGTGTTTACAAGAAAAGGACAGACAGATGGACAACCTGAAAACATAACCAGCACGACTAGCGGTTAGCTTACCAGCTGCAGCAATTCACCATCCCTGGCAGTAGTCACTATGTCACCAAGATTCTAGAAGCAACTATTTTCCAAAGATGTACGGATTAATTTCATTTTATCACTCTCTGGTGTTACCAGGCCTCAAGAGCATCTTAAGGTTCCCTGGACTAATGAAAAAGAAGAAACGACCTGCAGCACTTCTCCCCAAACAGCTTCTGTCTGAGCTCCATTTGTTAGCAGGAGGGAAACGTGAATTTTCAAAACTTGACTCCCACATGAACCGACAATTTATTCTCTTTGTGTGTTCCACCTGACAGATACAGGAGGGGAGGGTATCTCTCAGTCTTCAAGGGAGAGGGATTCCTTTTGTGACTTTATCATAGATTTAGCAATATATGTGACGCCATGCTCCGGAGGTATCATATTTGTTCTGTTTGTTTTATCTCTTTCAGAGGTGGCATCTTTGTTCTTCAGAGGAAGGGCAGATGGATTGATCTGCCGAGAAGTAGAAAGGAGGGAACTCAATGCGAAGTCCCACAGCTGTTAGAGAAAAATATCTTTTCCATCCATGAATCCCGGATGATAAAGATGTGAGAAGGTGGTCTAGGTGGAGGAATTTCTGTGATACAAATACTCTTACACATTTTGTATAGCAAATGGCAGACACACTACAGCAAGGACATATTCAGTCCCACAGCAAAGGCCTTTGTTAAAATGTATACACACAAGGTAAGGTGGGTTTTAGAGATAACCTTGTCAAATTTGGGAATTTCAATACAGCTATGGAAACCCCTTTTCAACCCCTTTTCAGCACAACCATAGATCCATTATTTCAGAAACATTTTCCAACCACTTGGCAAATGTAAAGCTTTGATCTCACCAACGAGGAATTTGTCTTGGAGGGAAAGGTGCATATGTTTAAGACAATAAACAACAAACAGTGACTATGATATATATATATATATATATATATATATATATATATATATATATATATATATATATATATATATATATATATATATATATATATAAAACAAAACAAAACTGAGACATAGAATGTGAGGTGAGATAAATAGGGATGAATAAAGATGGAAGAGCTGTACAGGAATGTGCAAAAGTTAAAAGTTATAAAAATATACAAGTTCTGCATCATTATGATGCAAGGATACAAGGACGGTGGTGGGTTTGAATGCAAGAAAGCAAGAGTCAGTGTCAGTGTCAGTACCTCTCAGTGAGGTATTGGTCCTGATGGACCTCAGCCTTTTGCCAGTATGCTGAATTTGATATAGTGTGGGTTAGGGGTTCAATACAACATGTCATCATGGGTGCTATTTTTTTCACTCACAGCCCAGCAGAATAGAATGAACTGTGGCCCAGATTTGAGTCAGTTCTGGATTATTCGGCTTCCTCTTGGCTGACATGTGACTGTGGCGACGAGGAGGTGAACGAAAAGAAAAACAGGATACAACTACTAATACTAAGAGCTCAACAACGCCACCCTGGGAGTTTCACCCAGGGAATTATTCTCTAACACAAGGCACACAGGTGTGTAGTTACTTAGAGGGCGAGGGACGTGGTTCAAAATTTGAAATGCACTTTATTTCCATATGTTTTAAAAATCACTAATAAAGGCTTTTTGCTATGGTGCCCACCTCCTCTGGAATAACCTCCCAGTTGACATCAGACAATCTGGCTCTACTGATGCTTTGAAATATAAAGAAAGATCGCAAGAGGCAACGCGTGAGGCAGGTGGAACCCGCCGGAGTTTGGAGGATGCAGCCAGCATGATTATTCTGTGTATTTCCGCAGGAGAAATCTAACAGAAACTAAAATGGATTAAAAAACAACCAGACTACTGCGTGCCTGCGATCCAGATGCCAAATGGGCCGGGTGAGACTTGTGTGAGTTCGCTGCCCTTTTTTCTTTTTTTTATTGAGACTTACGGCGGCTTGCCGCTGTCAAAGTTGAATTTATTTTGATACTTTTCTCTAAGGACTAATTAGTTCATGGACACTTTATGTGGGGTTTTTGTCGTGTGAACTGTGGAGATTTTCGGGTTGTTGGGGCTTTTGGCTCAAATGTTTGTATTCCATTGGAGCGTGCCTCCCTTTTCTTTTGTTTGGTGTGTGTCCGGGTCGGACAGCGTTTTCAGTCAGCCGGCAGTGTCCATCTGCGACATTCATGAAGTCCGCCCGTTCCCTTAAATTTGTGTTTGTACATTCCCTTTTGAAATAAATAATTGAAGGGGATTGTATAATTTTTGCTTCTGTTTTCTGTCTCCACAAGCTGTGTCGCTGTCTCTCTCTCTATAGCTCCCTCCTCCTCTTCCTCCTCCTCCTCCTCCTCCTCCTCCTCCTCTTTCTTGGGGAAATGTGTTTGCATCAGCAGCCAAAGGACAAAATATTACAAAAAACACAATAACAATAGTAAAATATTTTTACTACTATTCTGTCCTCTGGCTGCTGTGGAAAAGAAATGTCCCCATTTGTGGGGCAATAAAGGTATACTGATTCTGATTCTGTCCTCCTCCTCTTCCTCCTCCTCCTGTTCCTCCTCTCTTTCATTCAGGATCCCTTCTGATGGACCATGGGCCCCTGGGACCATCTCCCTGTCCTGGCCCCTGCTGCCACACATACTGACGGATCTGGATCGTCACACCCCGGGCTCTTGTGTGGCCTGCCCTCTTCCAGGTCACAAGGATGGACAGCGGTCATGTGGCTCGGGCACCACTTTGGTGATGCCGTGTCCTGCTCAGTCATCTCCTGGATCCTCATACTTTACATTTATTATCATTTGTATCAGATATTCTGTCAATGCACGTCTGTCTGTCCTGGGAGAGGATCCTCCTCTGTGGCTCTTCCTGAGGTTTCATCCATTGATTTTTTTTTACCTTGTCAAAAGGGTTTTTTTTTTTTTTGTTGAAATGTGAAATTTTTCCTCACTCAAATCAAGAGTCGGTGGGTGGATGTCTTTCACAGTACAGATTGTAAAGGCCATTGAAGCAATGTGATTGTGATTTGGGCTATGTAAATAGAACTGATTTACTTAAGAAGTGTTATGACAAGATAGTAGAGGTGCCATAAAGGCTGGCTGCGTGTGTTTGGAGTTGGTTGTGCACATCCTCAGAAATAAACTCTAAGCCTGAAATGCAAAAGTATATAAGTATACATTTTTTTAAAACATGTCAGACACATCTTTCGGGTGTTTTGATTAACAATCATCAAACCAATAAACCACAATTGCCATATTCTAACAAAATCTAAAAGCATAATTTAATACAAATCTGAGACATGAAACTGTGAAAGCGGGCTTTAGTTTAGGAGCACACTGCAGTCAGTTTATTTGGTTTGACTAATTCTATGCCTCACCATCAATCTCTTTCAAGTCGCTTTTTCCTTCCATAGCCGTTGTTAGTTAATGGAGCAGCACAATACTAAGTCAGTTAGATGTTTTGTTAAGCCAATTTATTACTGCACATATTTTCTGGCAAAATGCAAAAGAAAATAAATTTTTTAAAGTAATTATTTAACATACATTATATTTTACAACCAATAATAACTGCTTCTTTGCTTTCACCTACAATATTAATTAGTACTAGAAGACAGTCTGACAAGACCAGGCACATTTAATGAATAGTCACAGGCTGTGCTCACGATTAAACTCACTGCATTGACACTGTGTCCAATCCTCTAGACATGTTCTCTTCCCTGAATAATTACCTCAATTCATAATTAATTGAAATTGTCACTTGTATTCCCAGTAGTCACCCCAAAGTATGATTCCCTGTGTGCTCACAATCACTTGTGGGTCCCTGAGCTCCCAAACACATTAGAAGATACCACAGTACATTCTCTTTTGTACTATTCTATGTGAAGATGTTTGTGTGAAATTAAGATTAATTAAAATTGTGAATTTAAGAGAAAGATCAGAGTTCAAAAGAGGAAAGATCAGTGGCTGAGCCAAATGTCTGGAGCCCTCAGTGTGGTAAATATTGTGTTTAATGTATACTGCTTTTTACTTGCTGCTGCTCTTCATGGCTCAAAGCACAGAACTGTGCTGTTTTGGTATTTCATCTGCATCAATGTGGCTGCAGCTGTTAGACAGTGTTGGAGATAGTGAATATTTTGGGGGGGGGGGGTAAATCCCTGTGGTATTCCATATGCCTGCGGGGAGGGATGGATCATCCAGCATGACACACGTCATCTCCAGCTCTCCCTTCTCACCTTGTTTCCCATCAACCACCACGTCTCACTCTTTCCAAGGGTGACAGGAACAAACAAGTGTGTCTGTCATTGATGTGCCTCAGGAGCCTTTTTGTGTTATTCGAGAATAGAAAACTTGTTTCTATAATACGCATAACCTTCTAACATTCAGGTATTTGATAAGTTCTTTCTTAACCTTTAGTATCGCCTAATCGTCTCCCTAACCCTTTCAGTCATCACAGGATCTTGATCAGCAGCAGATCTACTCTTCAAACCAAATCAGATTGGCATAAACCAGTACCCTCACACATTAGCCCACATTAGGACCCATCCATCATTTTACAGTGTCATTAAGCTTTACACACACCCTAAATCGTCACAACCAAATGTAATTCACTGACGATGTACAGAATACATAAATGATGACTTGTATACACCATAAGGGGGACATTTGCCCATAAAACAAAAACACCAAAAACTCACCATAGAAAAATGGGGGTGAATTGATGCTTCTATCTTATTCAATTTACAAGTTGTGATATATTGTTTTATATTACATATAATTTATATTTTATATCTTTATACTTTTTACATCGTATATATACTTTTTGATGTGTTTTGCCAGAAATGCCTATGCAATGATCATCAAGAGAGTTTTATCCTTGACATTTCTTTGTATGGGGGCGGCTGTAGCTCAGCGGGTAGAGCAGGTCGACTAGTGATCGGAAGGTCACTGGTTCAAATCCCAGCTCCGGGCAGGGCTGAGCTGCATGTCGAAGTGTCCTTGAGTGAGACACTGAACCCGACATTGCTCACTGGTTAGGGCCCTGTGATGAGCTGGTGACTTATCCAGGGAGTACCCTGCCTTCGCCCTGAGACAAGGCTGGGATTGGCTCCAGCAGCAACACCCTGCAACCCCATGGAAAGGGATAAGCGGTTCGGACAATGACATGACATGACATTTCTTTGTACAATCACTACAATTAACTTGGCCTCTTGGACTTCTCTGCTTTGAGCTCAGAAATCATGTGTGGCTCCCATTTGTGTGCAGTTTAAATCTGAGACTTTGGATCAGACACTTGAGATGGCTGTGACAGCACCCACTGGGGCCAACAAGTGATCAGTACACTGTACATACAGATCGACTAAGCAATGTGCCATCCACATTATTTATAACCATGTGCATTGCTTTTATTCACAAATCAATTTTGTTTATATAGCCAAAATCACAATCACATTGCCTCAATGGGCTTTACAATCTGTACAGCAACCAACTTCCTCTGTCATTAGACCCTCGATTCGAGTGAAGAAAAACTTGCCATGTTGATGGAGAATAAACACCCTTTGAGGATCCAGGAGATGACTGAGCAGGTCAAGGCATCACCAAGTGGTGCCCGAGCCACATGACCTCCTGTCCACCATGGTGACCTGAAAGAGTTTAGATCACTAAAGATTATTAGTAATATACAGAGAGATCATGTTAAGAGGCATCACGATTTACAGAAATGTGGATACAAGGAAATAGTGAAACAGAGGAGAGCAATGATCCAGTGGAGCCTAGTGTGTGACGATCCATGTCAATCAGTATTTTCGAGGCAGTGGGAGCCAGGAGAGGTAGATGGTCCCAGGGGGCTGTGGTCCTTCAGAAGGGAGCCTGAATGAATTCATCCAGAAGTCGAGTACATCCAGTCAGCAATTATAATCCCATTCATTAAAAAACACACAATCTGGGAGGGGGTCACGTGATGGTGGTGAGCTGAGCAGCGCTTTTGCCAGAGCTCCGTGCCACTTGGTACTATTTTTCTCACTATCCTGACAACAGCTGTGCGCTATAAGCCATTTTTGTTATGAACATCACAGGCTGTGTCCTTGGAAACCTTTTGGCCACAGTCTTTCAACAAAATGGGAAGAGCCAGAGGAAATAGAGACAAAAGAGACGTCCCGTCTGAGCCTGGCGACGATACACAAGATGGAGACCAGGCCGAGTTTGAAACCGTGGATGGGCTTGACCCTGCCTTTGCTAAAGCTCTGAGTGTAATGACCTCCAACATTATTAAAGTTATCGATGAAAAACTCAGCCCTCTGGCTGAGACTATCCACAAGCTTGCTACGTTGCTCCAGGCTGCTAGCAGGTGGTTTGATGAAGCAGAGGCTAGGCTACCAGCAGTTGAAAACTCAAGATGGAAGCGGCGCACGCTGGGCCAGCCAAGATGGTGGCTTAATCTACAATGGAACCAGGGTCTATTTTTACAGTGATTTCTCCTTGATGGTGATGATGAAATGCAAGGCATATGATGTGCTGAAACAGCGGCCGCAAGAGCGAGGGATGCCATCACTTATTGAGTGTGCACTGGACTTAGTAAATTGCTGCTATTTCATGCTGCTGCTAAATTTACTATTTTTATCTCCTTATACCACTTGTCACTTTATTCAATCTTATTGTGTACTTTTTATTTCAGTTTTATGCTGCTCACTGTTGGTTTACATTCTGTGTACTTAGTAACTGTTTATTTTGTTTATTTATTACTTTACTACTATTTATTACTTTGGTATTCCTTTCTCACTATGTTTTACTACTGTTGCACAACAATTTCCCTCGGGATAAATAAAGTTTTCTTGAATCTTGAATCTTGAATCTTGAACGTGATGCTGTTCCCTGCTACTCTACAGGTGACACAGGAGGTACACACACTTTCATTTGACTCTCTGCATGGATGACAACTTTGCGGAGCAAGGAGCTTTGTTTTTCTGGTCTGGGAGACTTTTTCTGTTACACCCACAGTTGTTTAACCACTCATGGTGTTAGGTCATGCCCTTTTTCCCTAGACATCGTAGCCTACTCTTAACATTTTGAACATATTGAACATTTCTTATCTGAGTGGCATGGCTGCTTGTGACGTGAATATTGCGTTTCAACCTTATATTCAATCACTCCCACAGGGAGTTTTCATGAGCCGTCAGTTCGCTCTTGGTGAGTTTGAAAGATGCTTGTGTGGTGAACAGTCTCTGTTTGTTTGAGGAAGTGTGTTTTTCTCTGTTGTACATTTGTTATGCTTGTTTAGTGTAGTTTATGTGTTTAGCTCAGGACATGACTATGACTATATATAATATTTAAGTTGGGTATCAGCATGCCGTTGCTAAATCTAACTATCCTATGTATCTAACCTAACCTCCTCATTAATGTGGGTCATGGGATGCATATACAGGATGACTGTAGGTGTAACCGGCTCTGGTTTCTTATCCTGCCCTTATGGCGAATAGTGTCTTATGGCCATGTCTGATATGAATAATATTAAGCTCTGCTCTTGGAACATTTGTGGCCTCCAAAAAACTGCCAAGAGGATGGCAGTATTATAATTTTTGAATTCATGTTTCTATTGAGTTCCTCCAGGAGACTCACCTGGAGAACAAGGATAATGCTAAATTGCAAAGGAGTTGGGTGGGGCAGGTCTTTGCAACATCACACTCTTCTTTCAGTCGGGCGTAGCTATTCTTAGACAGCCAGGGCCAGTATGTAATTGTTAAAGGAGCAGGTCTCTGAGGACTCTTTTATGGGGAGAGAGTTCAATTATCACCTTAATCCCTCTCTTGACAAACTTCCATCTGACATTTTTCCCCTTCTAAGCAAGCGAGGGTGCTCAATAATACATGTCATGATATTAAATATTCTGTAGCTTCACCCTACAGATTCAGGGTTCACTTTGTTTTCGGCCCCACATAAAAGCTGTATACCAGGATTGATTACACTTTCATCCCTTCCTCAAAGGTGTCTCTTGCTTTATCATGTTCCATAGGCAACGCTGTGTCGTCAGACCATGCCCCCCTTTATTTGGTATATTCTCTCACTGAGGATAGAGCATTGTCACAGCGCTGGAGATTTCATCCTTGTCTCTTCAAAGATGACAAGTTCATTTCCCACTTCATTTCTAGATTAGACAGCGAGGTTTTGAAAGCCATTAGCTTGTGGTACTTGGGTGCATGGAGTTTGCAGCGCATTCGAAAGGAGTTGTTTTTGCATCCAACCACTTTGGAAAATTCTTCCAGGTACGGCCAAGGATGTACAAGGGTTGGCTGGTCTTCCTGGCTACCAAACCCCTCGCTGGTGCTTGGTTGGGACATTTCGCTCAAGTTCTCTTGAGTCTCTGCTACGGCCATCTTCGTACTTGGTGCAATGGATCGCGTAAAAACAAATAAGGTGTTGGAATGGTAAAATGGTCAAATTCACTCTATCAGGATGGCATGATTTATCTGGATAGGTTTTTTTTTCTTTTTTAATAAACATAAGGGTTAGGGTTAGGGTTAGGAATGAAAACAAGCTGAAATGAAATAGGAGTAACAAGGCCATTTTCAAAATGTAAGGAGCAGAAAGTACAGATAATTGCGAGAAAATGTAAGGAATAGAAGTAAAACATCAGCTGGAGTAAAATTACTCCAGTAAAGGTAAATAGACAGACAGATAGATAGATAGATAGATAGATAGATAGATAGATAGATAGATAGATAGATAGATAGATAGATGGATAGATGCTGCTTTGTTATTGACTTGTAGGTAAAGGATTGGACTTCACCACTGCATCTAATAAAGTTTACTATATTCAGGTTAAAGCACAAAGCACAAATTGTGTATGTCATCCTATTACAGAATAATTGAATGAAATCAAGCAACCAAACACAAAGGAATATTCCATGCAAATATTAAAACCATAAAATCATAATGGAATGACTGTGAATGATGTGATGAAGCCATCGAATACCTACAGAATGCTCCATCTTTGGTGACTGATTTTCCTTCAGTCCCAGCAGCAGAGCTGGGAGCTGAGCAGGATGAGTGTAGTGTGGAGTGGCAGCAGCCTCCAGCAGTGCTCAGTGGATGCTGGAGTACTTGTGGAGTTTTCTCCTGCAGGGTTTCCTACTGGCTCAGGGGTCATTGACTCCACAGCATTGACTGCAGCTCTTTCCACACTACATTGGCCAGCTCCACTCCACTAGGCCTGCTCCTCTGTGCAACACACACGCACTCACTCACACACTCACACAAACACACACACACACACACACACACACACACACACACACACACACACACACACACACACACACACACACACACAGGTTGGAAATAAACAAAGCAGCACATAAAAGCAGAGGGAAACAGATAAATGCACACAGCAGAAAGGATAAAGCAGCAAGAGGTTAGGCAAAAATACAAGGCAGAAACACAAAAATATGGCATATACACACAAACAAATAATCATGTTTGCGACCTCAGACATTGACCTGCTCTGATCTTACCTGTGCAAGATCAAATCTGTGTTATGGACTGGGTTTAACACAATTGTGAAATTGCTAACATGGGCAGGTATTTTGAGGAAAAAAAAAGGTTGTCTAGATGCAAGAAGAACCATATCCCCTTACTCAACATAACAGCTTTAATATTGTGTCCACTAGAAGAGAAACTAAAGGTTGGAGAGGATGCTAGAGTGTCCACATAGATTTCTCCTGGTGCTCCGGATAGCCAGTCTGGCTATTTCTTAAGGACTTCTGCCATCAACAGAGAAAGGCAGGCAGGCATCACACAGTGGCTCCTGGTAATGCAGTTTAGTTTTATCTAAAACAGATCATCTAGTTAACCTGATATTGAGAGGGCAGACAAGGTTGTCACAAAACACCAAAGAGTAAAACGTGCTACTTACTGGTGAGTACCAGCCCACTTCAGGCACTGGTCACTCCCACAACTGGGAGATGAGGCCCTTTGGTCCTCACTGCTTGTCTCATTTAAGGCAGGCTGACGTAGAACATGACTCTGTATGCCCAGTAGTATTTATACTGAATGATAAGACCAGTCAAGAGAGATTAGAGCTATGCCTATGCCATTCACAGAATGAGCCACCTCAAAGCACAGTAAATATGAGGTCCACTGCAGTGGTGACTGTGAAACAAAGGGCAGAGATGGCCTGGGTCTAATACATCCATCAGCTCTCATAGTCTCAAGTGGTCCTCCTCAATGTTTGAGTGATTCTTTCATTACATACAGTATTGGGCTGATGATAATATCTGACATAGGATATCAATCTTGCTATAAAAAGACCTCAGCATAGTTGATGTCTTAATGCAAAGAGATTTGCAGTCATAAAGGCAGCATCTTGTCACTATCAGCATTCTCTCAGCAAAACAGCAGGAAAATCTTATGAGCATGAGTGTCATACAAGTGAATTGTGTCAGTGTCACAAACACAGCTACGAATTGTCCTGAGGTAGCCTTAAAAAAATAAATAGTGTCAGACTTTTGGCCATTACTCAACAACTTTCTGTTAAGCATCACCTACTTGCAGTTTTAGCACCACCCACTCAGAGTACAGATAAATATAATTTGGTTGGCTGAACAGATACAGATAGTGGTGTATTCAATCATGCCTACTCTGTACCTCTGGCTGATTTACCTTAAGAACCCTGACACACCAGACTGACAGTCAGCCAGATTTGGGGCTTTCAGTGAGGGCCGGGGCCCTGGTTGTTGTGTTGTGTCCTGCACCATTGGCACTTGTCCTTGTCAGCTTCCTTTTTGGTAGACTGAGTCATGTTCCATCTGCAGCAGACCCCGTTGGTGAGGGAAATCATTCTGACAACTACGAAAGTCAGTGTGCAAAAAGAGAAATGGGAAAGGGAAAGCCACTGTTGTAGCCATGACACTTAGTGCCATCTCTTCACCTGTGCCATTTGCAATTTCTTATCAGATTTAATTGGCTTTTTAGTGATAGTGGTGTGATGACATGCCCAGAGACTTCTGTTTTTCCTTTAGAATGATGAACACAGACTGTTGCCACCTGGTGGTATGTAGAATTATTATCTCTCATGCACAGACGTTACAAGCTAGTTGGTCTATGGATGTAGTCTCTGTGGGATGTTCAAATACAGGTGACACAACAGTCTGACTTCATCGCAGCTGGTTCTTTGACATTATCTTGCTTTATCTGAACCTTAACCAATCAACACTCCTAATGCCTAAACCTAACCTCCTCATTAACCAAATCAATGAAGCTAAGGTCTAACCAATCAGGCACAGAGTAGGGCAGGGAAAAAAAAAAACAAAAAACTGGCATGGATCACGTTTACCAGATGCTTTTGTCCAAAGCAGCTTACAATAATTTATACACTGATGGCGGTGACTGCCATGCAAGGTGCTGACCATCACATCAGGAGCAGTTTCGGGTTGAGTATCTTGTGCAAGGACACTCCGACATGCAGACCTGGGGATTCAAACCAGCGACCTTCCCATAAAAAGACACTGGCTCTGAGCCACAGCCGCCCCAGTCCCATTACTGGATGATGTGGACCAGAGACAATTGTGGGAAACTGAAAATGTGTTGTAAAGCTGTTTTATTTATATTGTGAATTGTAGTGTCCAGGTAAAAAATGTTGACATTCAGGGGAACATTAAATTCAAACAAAGAGAAGAAAAGAAAGATGAATGACCTTAAAGCAGATCTAAAACTTTCAGATGGTATGTGCAGTTTGCTCTGTCTACCAAGTGCAGCACAGGGTCAGGCCAAGGGAGTAAATATTCAGTGCTCCCCTGATTCAAGTCAATCCACCTGCTCGCTCTCTGTACAAATGGACCATGCCAGCACCATCACCGAGTGGTCCATTTTCCCGGTGAGGTAACCACTTCCATTAGTGTTCATCAGCCTTGCCTACCGAGGGACCACTTTACTGACATCTGCTTTATGCTGGCATTCACACGCTAAAAGGCAAAATGTTACTGTAGAGAGAGAAACAGAGAGAAAGCCTCTTGGCTCTGTGGCTCTACGAAAGAGTGCCAGGGCTTCATGAGTATTAATTGATGGCTTTTGGGCCACATCAGGGCATTAGTGGTTCAAAGGCTTTTACTGAGCTGTATGGTGGGTTATGTAGGTATTCTATTTGTTTGCTAAGAATGGTCTCCTTTTATAAAGCAATATCACATGTCAGCCAGTCATTATCTGTTTGGTTTGATATGAGGAATATGACTAAATATTTTCAAATAAATCGCTGCTTGTGAGATTGTGACCTCAACTGAGACATTTACATAAGAATTCACAGATTTTTATTGAGCAGGCCTCTCAATGCACAGACCTTGTCCATACCTTGTGTAAAGAGTACTATACTAAATTTTGAAGTGCAACCTGTTCTTTTTGAAATAAATGTTCTATTGATCAATAAATTGCCAGTGGCATTGAATACAGATGGTAGTTGGAGAACATTCACAGCAATCTGAGATGAATATTGTTTACTGTGATTTATTTCCCTATTTGACAGTGTTGTTGCATGTTATGTGTGGTTGCGGTTTACATATTCACGTCCCACCAGAGAATTTGCTACCAGCATCTTGCAGATACAGAAGTGTCTCATTTTCTCTAGTACAGTCTTTCTACAACTAGTTTAGTTATGGGACTATGTTTGATTCGGAAATAATATGAACAAACTGTCTGAACTTTGGCCTCCTTCTGGCCCAACACACAAACACACACACACACACTTCAACACACATCAGAGGTCAGGAGTCACACGGAGTGTGTCCCCCAAAACAGCATGACAATATTCACTTTGAATTATTTGTAGCTTATCAGCAGGCAGGCATTTTTCTTCCTTAAAAGAACAGTTTACCCAATAATGAAAATTCACTCAAAATAACAAACTGACAACAGAAAAAAAATCTAAACATGTTATTGTTGGCAGCTAGCCTGGCCCAATCTAATTCTCTGGAAGCCCAGAGATCCCATTTCTTTTGTAAGGACAATATTTATAGACTGGATCACAGTGTCTGTTCACAATAAATTCTAGGTAGAAAACCCCTGCATCGCACATTAGTTTACATGCAATTGTATTGTCTTTTTAAAGCTGCTAAATCAAAGTGTATGCATTTAATTCAACTTAAATGCTTGCTGCTGTGCTGTATTAATATTAAAACTGTAACTAACACTAATTTAGATTGCAGCCTTGTCAGGCCAGAGACTACTGTAAACTAGCAGTTAGTCTGTGATGCTAGGAAAGAAAAACAGCACGTAAAATAAGCACAGTAGAAATGTCAGCTAGGCCAGACCATCTGTGTTACTATACCTGTTTCAGTGTTACAGTTGAAATTAACACTGCACATAACCAAGAGTGCTAATTTCTCATCTCCACAACACAAACTGTAACTAAGTTACTACGTAACTGTAGTTCTGTAGTCTGTCAAGTCTTTGTGAGGACATAAATGCAGAGAGGGAGGAGGCAGTGTTCAAGTTTAGCTCAGAGGGTTTGTGGACGGGGGGGCATAATGGGATGAGCCTGGCTGGTCAGCGGGCAGGCAGGCAGAGAGGCAGGCAGGCAGGCAGGCAAGGTCCTACCAGCTTTTTTGGGAAACTCCCGGTAGAAGTCACTGTGCAGGGTGACATCCACAATAAAGGAGCGTCGCACTGCGTAGCATGGATTTCCATCCACAAGCCAAGGGGGCAGAGGGGGCTTGGCTAGAGGGCTCAACGGACTGGAAGACACTGGCTTGAGAAGTGACACATGAAATGATGGGTGGACTTTGAGCACCTGAGCTAGGCTTAATCATTTGCGAGTGTCCGTCCGGAGAGGGAGATCCTGACCCAGGACATATGCAGGAGCTGGCAAGCTTTGTCTGGCCACCAGGCGCTGGTTCTGCATAGAACAGAGGAGGGCAGAGCGGGCCATCTGCCAAATTCGACAGGACCTCTGCATGTGGTTCCAGACAGACGGAACCATCACCTCGGCCGCTGGAAGCCATTCGCTGCCATGAAAAAAGACATACGAGGGTGTTGCGTGCGTACCCCACCCAAGGCCCATTGGATTGTGGGCGGTATCCTGAGGAGAGGCTGACTAAAGCCCTGATTTATGTGGGATCAGGGTCAATGGGGCACTGGCAGTGGTCCTAACAGGCTGGTGGGGGCGCAACAGAGCAGGCAGAGACAAACTCCTTGGGGTCTGAGTAGATTGCAGGCCACCAAAAACACAGCCTGATGAAGTACAGCTTCCTCAGAAAACCCGGATGGCAGGCCAGCTTCGAGGAATACCCCCACTGGAGCACTTGAGACCTGGTTGAATCTTGAACAAACCAATCACTAGGGGGAGGATGAGAGCTCTGTGCTGCCAGGACAGAACGCTCAACACATCGAGGGAGAGAATTAGTTCCTCAGGCATCTCCTACTCTGAGATAAAGAACAGGTAAGAGAGAGTTTCATGCTTATTGTTTCTGCACCCGGGGTGGTATGTGGGCAAAAAAAGGGAACAAAGCCTACCATGCTTGCCGTGAGTTCAGTCGTCTAGCTGAGCACTGGTATGCCAGATTTTTATCATTGGTCCATACAAGAAAGGGATGCGCCACTCCCTCCAACCAGTGTCTTTATTCTTGAAGGAAGAGAACAATATCTAGCAGCTCCCAGTTACAGATGTCATAATTTCTCTTGGCCAGGGAAACAGAATGAGAGAAAAAGGCGCAGGGGTGTAGCTTCTGGTCAGCTGACAGATGCTGAGATAACACTGCCCCAACTCCAGTATTGGAGGCATCCACCTCCATCATGAACTGGAGGCATGACCAGGTATTCAGAATGGCCTAGAGGTGTCTTGAATGCTTCTTCCACTTGTCCTTCTTATATCATATATCACGCACCAAGTGATATGCGTCACGAAGGTCCAGTTTTACGTCCAGTCATAACGGTCAGTGAGGAGGTAATGAAAGGGCTTGATCCTTGCTGAACACCTCGCTGAGGTCATAACAGACTGGGGGAACTGAAGAGAGGTCACTAGGCTGTGGGATGACAGGTGTTGAGGGGTTACAGGCGGGGGCAGCAGAGTGCAGTCAATGGGAATGACAGTGAACACTCCAATTCACAACTCTGAAGCCAGACCAGTCTATGTGTGGGTTATGCCGTTAAGCCCCAATACCAGGAGGGATTGAGGCAAAGGGATAATGAATGGTTGATTAGTCTCTCTGATCAACTAAGGAGGACTTATATAAAAACCCTTCACACCCACCTAACTCACCAGAATATCTAGCAGGGATTGGGATGTATGGCTCATGTGAGAAAACAGGGACAGCCTCAGAAGCAGATGAGTATGTAGCAGGTGGAGGTGCAGGACTTGCATCCACAGTAACGAGGGACAACTGGGAGCACACCTGGTCCATGTGGCCTCCAAGCTTCGTCACGCTGGTGGCCAAACCTCGAAGGGCATGAACCACCTCCCAGATGGCTTGGTCATGGTGTCCGACCATTACTCCTTTGGAAACGCAGTTGTTTCGTCTCCGCTGGTTCCATGCTGGCCAGATTCTTCTGTTATGTCGAGTCTTTGTCAGGACCTAAATGCAGAGAGGGAGGAGGCAGTGGTTGAGTGTAACAGAATTTATTTTAACTCAGATGGTTTGTGGATGGGGGCAGTGGGATGAGCCTGGCTGGTTGGCGAGCAGGCAGACAGGCAGGCAAGGTCGTCTGGAAGTTGCTCATGTGGAACTCTGGAAACTGGGATGAAGAGGCAGTTTCGTGGCAGTTTTCTGCCACAAGGTAGAAACAAAAGACACAATCACGAGACGGAGTTCACCGAGAAAAAACACACATATATATGTGTGGAAATTAGAATAATAATTCTAGGAAATCACAAAGCTAACACAATGGTTAGAGGCTCTTGATTTAGTTACCATAACTGTCGGAAAAATCTGGCGCAGGAGTGGAGATGAGACCAGGGTCATGTAGCAGGGGATGATGAGTGAAATGATCTGCAGGTTTGCCTCTCCGCTGCTGGCGACACTGCTGCCACACCCACAGATCCAGACACAGGTAAACAGGAGCAGGGGAGGGAAAAAGGAAGGGGGAAGACAAACAGAGGGAAAACGCAAACACAACAACCAAATTGGGCTATTTCCTCAATGCCAAGCAACGTCTTTTCAAATCAGTTTGAGTTCTTGGGGCTTCCCGATACTTTGATTATGCCGGACCATCTGTTTGGAGTCATTTATGCTCATCTTTTCAGTTTTTTACAGTTTTAGATATTAATTAATATAATAATAATAATACGGGGAAAAAAACAGCAAAAAGACAAACAAGGAGAAGATTTGTAGGTTATGAAATTGTATGGAGTGGAGGATGGCACAGTATATTGTATTATATATCATATTATATCTAATAAGTGAGTAAATGAATTAAATGAGACAAAATGTAGAGTGATTAGATAAAATAAATAATAAAAAGTGATAATAAGTAATAATCATAATCTTCATCATTAAAATATCTATATTCATATGGGGCATCTCTGGTCCGGTGGATCCATGGCGGGCTAGGCAAGGTGAGCTGGGAAATGGAGTACTTTCTTTCTTTCTTTCTTATTTTATTTCCCCTTTTTATTTTAGTTTGATTTGTATTATTAGTGGTTGCAGAATTAATACATCCACTATTTAAAAAAAAATATTATTATATAGATTATTAATTTACTTATTTATTCACATAATTTACACCATCCCCTTTCCCGCTTTTGTTGCTCGGCCCTTCAGGTCACCACCAGACCCCAAGGGAGCACAGCCTGTCAGAGCAGCTTCAGCTGTGCTCACTGCCAGTTGTTGTTTGCTGCCGTCACCTACCTTTTTGAAAGGAGGAATGAGCAATAAACGCTCAATATAAAGTGTAATCATCTCTCTTTTCTGTTGTAAATGCAGTTTCCCTAAACTGGCAGTGTATTATAACCGACCAACACACCTTAGGTTTGTATTGGTCAAGGGGAAGCATAAGACAGTTAAGAGTGAGAGGTTCACTAAATTACAATTCAGACCAACTAACTTTGCCAATCATTAAGCTATGCCATTAGCGAGGGAATAATTATTGTTATCTTGTTCACTTTTTTTTTTTTATTTTTCAATTTGGCTACATTGATTCCAATACTTTTGACTCTGCATCTAAATTTCTAAAAACAATCTGTGATCCAAAAATAAGTGCCTAACGCTGTTGCTGAAGATCTCTTACAAATAGCCTATGAAAATTGCTATTTTGAGGTCATTCGACTTGAATACTTTATAGATTTAGCTAGACAATTACCAAAGGAACATTTGGGAACTAGAACCCAAACTGAGTAGGTCAGGTTTTTTGTTCAGTGATGTAATGCTTCAAAATCCAGGATTTTCTTTCAGCTGTTATTTTGTGTCTTTGTTGCCTCGTCTTCCAACTCTCTCTGCCTCACCTCATTTCTTTCTTTCTCTGTCCCTCTAGTTCAGGGTTTTGGCCCAATATTTTCTCCTGTGAAACCTCTGACAGCCATGGTATTTGGCGCTGAGATCGTCCAGCCATGCCTGGTAGCAGCAGGCATCCCTCCAGCACCAACCCCACTGAGCAGGCCTGCCCGTCTGCCTGCCTGCCTGGAGAAATGAAATCAGGGAAGACATGATGGCACAGTCATCCTCTCCCCCCCCCTACAGGCTGATTGTATTAGCTGAGCATAAACTTGATTTGGTACTTTTCTAAGGCCATTGGAGAGGAATTGATTTGGATTTAGCCTAACTGGCTCAGCCACATGTCCTCAGCAGACAGGGATAATATCTGAGGAGGGACATTGGTGAGATGATGACGGTGGTGGTGGTGGTGATTGGAGGGTTAGAATAGATTTTAACCAGCAAGCTGTGTGCCAATATGAATATCTCAAAGTGATGACTTGAAGACAGTAAAGACCAGCTGTATCACACTTTAATATTCCCCTCTAGATGAAGTCAAGGAGTGGATGTTTTGATGCCGACACTTCTTTCATAAGGATGCACTTGTTTTAATATAGATGCGTATTAAAACATTCTGAGTCTGTTCAAGGCCCATATACCTACCGACACCCTCTTCTCATATTTCCTGGCCTGAAAATATGGAATATTGTAAAAGAATATTCACATTTAATAATATATTGTACTATTAAATTGACAGACAACAGAAACACTGCAGGAGTTACCTATATAGTGGCCCAATGTGCAGGAATATATTACTAAAATCCTAAAAAAAAAAGTGCTTACCCAGTGAAGAAAATGTGATGCAGTGCACTGATGAGAATGGATGTTACATGTTATTTTTATTATTAGGGCCCGATGTCGCACATTCAAAACCTTATATCCCCACGTTCACTGAATTGTGCTGAATCTTGTGATATAGGCCAAGCCCATTTCCACCGACCGTTTTTTTCCGCAAATTTGCGAAATGTTGCAAACCTGCTTTTTTCGAACTCCTCCCAGGCGATTTCATCGATTTGAACGAAATTTTGTACACAGCATCTGTGGACTCTCCTGACAAAAAAGTTATTGAAATAATTTTGGTATTCCAAACAATAGTCAAGTTATTAAATGACAACTTCCTGTCCATTTTGCTGAAAACACAAAGTGTTGCATATCTCCATATTGGTCTTTCCCAATGACATGAAACCCAGGTGACTACTTCCCCATGAGCCACTAAGGCTCCTAGCACCTGCAGACAAAACTTACCAAAAGCTTTCCCCTATGTCACACCTGGTGGCGTGGTTCATTTTGATGCTTCACCATAAAATAACTTCCACATACAATTTGCCATCTTCTCCAGATTGCTCAAACATATAGAGGGTCTTGCCCTCAATACATCTGCGTGGCACATCCCTGTGGCAGCATGCCCCAACACGGGTGGACTGCGAGGGCCCGTTCATCGCGGCTTCCTGATTGCTATTTAACCAATTGTTTGCACAACATCATATGGAAATGAAGATTTTGAGGAAGCAAAATAATAATGATAAAAATTGAAATAAATGACATATTCGAAAAGGAGTGAGAAGAAGCATAGCTTGTTGGCTCTCACCCCTTTGTCTAAATGAAATTTATGTACATGTATTTATGTACATATATATATATATATATATATATATATATATATATATATATATATATATATATATATATATATATATATATATACAAACACTCACACTCACATTCTCTACCTTTCATCACCATGCCTCATCAATTAATAAATGATAATCACCAATACTCATTAATGACCATTACCCATTATACCTGCTAAATAACATGTGTTTATACATTTTCTTGAACTGGTTGATATTTGGACTTTGCTTGAGTTCCTCACTTGACACCAGCAATAGATATACAGAAACTTTTCAAGGTTGTTCGTCTGTTTATTCTTTTGAAGTTATGTTCCCCTCTTAATTGATAACCTCCCTCCCGATTTCTAAATAAATTTTGTATATTTTCTGGTAATTGTCTGTTTTTTGCCTTGTACATGATAATTGCTGTTTGGTAAGATACAATGTCAGTGAATTTCAGTAGATTTGATTGTATAAAAAGTGGATTTGTATATTCCAAGTAGCTGACCTTATGAATAGTCCTCATTGCTCTTTTCTGCAGGATAGTAAGTGACCATAATGAAGTTTTGTAAGTGTTTCCCCAGACCTCAGCGCAGTAATGCATATATGGCAAGACCAGTGAACAGTACAGTGTGCGAAGAGAATTATGATCCAGTAATTGTTTTGCTTTGTGAATGACTGCAATACTTCTTGAAACTTTGGACTGAACATGTTTGATGTGTGGTTTCCAACTCAGTCTGTCATCTACTATAACCCCAAGAAATCTGTTTTCATGCACCCTTTCAGTTTCAGCCCCATCTAATTCTATTCGCACTTTTGTGTTCCTTGTGCATTTGCCAAACAACATGAACTTAGTCTTACTTACATTTAATGATAAGTTATTCCAGTCAAACAATTTCATTTCCTCGTGTATAACTGTTTCCACTTGTTTAATGTTTTCTCCTGAACCAAAAATATTTGTGTCATCCGCGAAATTGACCAATGTTAACCACCTAGATACTTTACACATATCATTGATATACAGGATAAACATTTTGGGGCCCAACACTGACCCCTGGGGCACCCCACAAGCAATGTCCAAATATCCCGAGCAGTGATTACCCAACTTTACAAACTGTTGCCGTCCTTTCAAATAACTCTTTATCCAGTCTAATACCAGTCCCCTTATCCCATATTTTTCCAGTTTGTTGAATAGTATGCTATGATTAATTGTATCAAACACTTTTTTAAGATCGATGAATACTCCTATTGCATCTGTGATTTCCTCTATTGATTCCATTATTGCCTGTGATGTTGATCTGTTAACAATAAATCCATACTGACTCTAATAATTTGTGTTTTTCCAAAAATGCATCCATTCTACTGTTAAAAAGCTTTTCCAATATTTTTGAGAGTTGTGGCAGTATTGAGACAGGTCTGTAGTTTGTAAAGTTGTGCTTGCTCCCAGTTTTATATAACGGAATGACTTTAGCAATTTTCATCTGGTTAGGAAATGTACAAGTTTGAAAAGACAGATTGCAGATGTGTGCTAATGGCTTTGATACCCCTTCGATGACCTGTTTAATTAATGACATATCAATGCCAATATAATCTGTAGATGTTTTATTTATACACATTTTTAATATGTTGATAATTTTATTTTCCTTTATTGCTTTCAGGAACATTGAGTGGGGATTCCTTATTATTAGTTCATCCACGTAGTATCCATCCGGCCCCGGACTTGGGTTTTTCTGTAGCTCAGGACCAACATCTACAAAGAACTGATTAAAACTATTTGCCACCTCATCCATATTATAATTTTCGTCATTATTTATAACAAAATATTAAGGTAAATTGTTTTGTTTAGCACCATCTCTAATAATATTGTTTAGCATGTTTTCCATATTATTTCTGTTATCTTCTAATTTCTTTTTAAACTATTCTTTTTTGCTTAATCTTATAATATTAGTTAACTTGTTCTTATATCTTTTATATTTATCTTCTGCCTCTTTTGTTCTCTGTGTTACAAAGTTCCTGTAGAGTAATTTTTTCTTTTTACATCCATTTCTTAAACCTTTAGTTATCCATGGATTGCTCTTATGTGCTAGTTTTTCATTATATCTCTTAATGGGACAGTGCTTACCATATAATGAAGTGAATGTAGTCAATAATTTGTTGTATGCATTATTTACATCTGTTTCATTATATATTGCATCCCAGTCCTTTGCCATTAATTCGTGTTTTAGAGTAGCTATTGTCTCCTCTGTTCTAATTCGTCTATATTGTTTATGTTCCTCTATTTCAATTCTATAATTCTTGTCATATACTGTGAATACTGGAAGGTGGTCAGTGATATCACTAATTAATAACTCACTTATTGTCTTGTTTTCTATTACATTGGTAAATATGTTATCTATCAGAGTTGCACTATGAGATGTTATTCTGCTGGGTCTAGTGATAGTAGGAAAGAGACTCAAACTATGCATTGAGTTTAACAAATCTTCAGTACTTTTCTGATTGTTGGGGTTTAGTATATCGATATTATATTCCCCACAAATGAAGATATTTTTTTTTACCCATTTTTATCACCATGCTTTCTATCCATTTCTTGAAATTATCTATACTAGAACCTGGAGCTCTATATGTACAGCTGATAATGACATCTTTTTTCTTTTCAATACAAATCTGTATTGTGAGACACTCAAGAAGGCTGTCAATCATCTGTGTCATAGCCTTTACGATCTTGAAAGTCAAGTTCAGATCAACATATATTGCAACACCACCACCCCCTTTGCTCTGTCTGTTTTTATATATAAATTCATAGCCCTCCATCTCAAAATTCATTTCCTTTTCAGTGGTAATCCAGGTTTCAGAGATAGCGATTATGTTAAATGGCTGTTGGAATGTATGCAGATAATCCCTGATGCTGTTAAAGTTTGTATATAAACTTCGGCTATTGAAGTGAATTATAGATAGTTTATCCATTGCCATAATATTATCATTATACTGATCATTGCATGTATTTTTTATGGTAGAGAAGAAGTTATTGTCTGGATCGATATCCTGTTCGTTGTCAAATGAACTGCTTTCACTGTATTCAAATGTTGTTAGTTCCAGTTGTTCGTGTTCTTGAATCCACTGCATTACGTGTCCTTTGGCACTAATTGTAGGTTGATCTCTGTCACTGAGTATAATGTTTGTGTTTGTGCTGTTACCTCCATTCCATCTCAAGACCTCTCCAGTCTATGTTCATAATGGGGATAGTTTTTCCAGTTCCTCTATGTTCCTCACCATCAGTACCTTGGCCTCTTCTGGTGATCCGTTAAGCTTGATGAATATTTTGCAGTTTCTCATCCATGTGCTCTGCATATTTTTCATTCTTCTCAGATAACGTGCTTTCTTTGCTTGAGATATTATTGTTTACAGGAAAAGGCTTTGAAGATAATTTGACATGGTGGTAAAACAAACTTGGCATTGTAAAGTAGAAGTCACAACCCCTGCACATCAACTCAATTCACTAATAATTTAATCCATTAGGTCTGCTAACATTTGCAAAGTTTAAATTTAATCATTTTATACTCATTCAAGTTAGTTAAGGGCTAAACTGGAAGTAAGCCACCTCAGTCAGTTGAAGTCTTTAGTGCACGTGCCCCATAATGTGAAAGCTTTGGTGAATATTTGTTTAATTTTTGACCTTGTAAGTCAAATTTGATTTTGCTTTGTGCATCACTGAGCAGCCTCAAGTAAGCAGCAACAATATTAACCTTAACTATGATTTGGAACTGTTTCTGCAAGTTGGCACCTTTTGTAAGCTCCCGCTTTTGGTTATGGGTTACAAATGTGGGGGCAGCTGTAGCTCAGTGGATAGAGCAGGTCGACTAGTGATCGGAAGGTTGTTGGTTCAAATCCCGGCTCCGGGCTGGGCTGAACTGTCCTTGAGCAAGATACTGAACCCCACATTGCTCATCAGTGAGGGCCCTGGTGACTTGTCCAAGGAGTACCCTGCCCTCGCCCTGAGATGAGGCTGGGATTGGCTCCAGCATCGTTAAAATTACATGACTGTGCAAATCTTGCGTCTTCCCTTAAGTGTAGCTGGCCTGGATTGAGCAGAAGTCAGTAAATAGGCGGCAGGAACTTTGGCCCATTGACTACCTGCTTGGCGGTAGCAGTCAGTGGTTTGGTTTTGGTTGTTTCTTTTAGATCTCCTGATGGGTCCATTGGAGGTTGTATCAGGGCCCACTGCATGTAGCTGGTGTCCCTTTAATTTATCCCTGCTCCTCAGATAGCCCAACAGTTCCACTGCTCAAACATATCTTTGACATTTCTGACTGACATTTCTCTGGTTACTTGTCTTATCATTGATGAGTTAACATTTGCTGATATATAGGCCAGACCAATCCAGGTACATCATATAACTCGATTCTGATATAAGAGAAAAAACAAGTGAAGCAAAGTGAGCTGAGAGAATAACAGATTTCAATGCCATGCACAGAGGAAATGGGACACAACATATATTAATGTAAAAGTACACAGAGACACACATGAACATGCTTGTGATGTAACACAGTCTTGTACTGTAAACTCACACACGCTCACACACGTGTGTCTACACAATGTGATAGACATTGACATTTCTACTCTATGGTCCTGTGATCAAAGCCTCATCCTGATGATGTCACAAAGTAATTCTCCTTGGCAGGAGGCTTAAAAAAGGTCCTCAGCAGGATAGCAGGGCCACAGTGGGTTTGGTCTACCAGCAAAATACACCAACCTGATATTTTTTGCCTGTGGGCTGAAAATAGCACCCTGTGACCAGAGCAATTACACTGATAGAAGGAGTTGTACTACATCACCCCTCACCTCTAATCCAACCCCAGCTAACTCCTGATGCCAGATGACGTACAAACCACATTGTTCTGAAGGGAGCGCACATAGTTAGATGTCACTGATTAAAATTATGTCCTTTCTGGGTGTGTTGAACTTTTATTTTGGAAAATGTACTTTCAAAAAAAGCGTACAAAATCATGGGCATAGTATCAGTGATGCAATGTAATTTCAGTTCAAGCTTGCTTATCAGTGCAGCATATCATCTAAGCATTTGTAATAAATCAAATTATCAGAGTAACTGGCACAAAGACAACCCGGGTCCCAGCGACTCTTGAATAGTTTTAATATGTCCTGTCTCTTCTCAGCAGGAATGGAACAGACTGTACATGTTCATTTACTGAGCAAATGATTCTAGAAGTCGATTGCCAACATAAATGCTGCTTAAAAGTTACACTTGTAGTAGTTATCAGAATCAGAATTCCTTTATTAGATAGATAGATAGATAGATAGATAGATAGATAGATAGATAGATAGATAGATGCTTTATTGATCCCGGAGGAAATTCAAGCATCCAGTAGCAATAACAAACATTGAACATACATTGAACATACATACAATATCAAAGAAACAGTAGAAATAAAAATATGGAATAAAAAATGTTATAAAAAATATTTTGTACAACTGTATGAAAATATAAAGTGATATTAAAAATATAAAGTGACATAGAGGTAAAGAGTATTAAGGGGATAGGGGACGGTGTACAATTAAATTAATTAGTCCTGCAAATGGAAACATTTGTGCCTCACAGCAGCCAAATGACTGTTAAATACAACAATAAATAATAGCAAAACAATAAACAATACAAAAAAAGGTAGGAAATAAAAAATAGACTTGTGACAATATGTACAAATATAAAGAGTGTATTTATAAACAGTTTGGGCAGTGTATTGTTATTAATAAATAATACATAATAACAGTAGCATAAAATCATGGTGATAGGCCCCGGTGCAAATATTTTCTATGTGCCCCCCACCCCCACTTTAAACACAAGCACGCACACACACATGCTTGGACACACACGTACAGCCACTGGAGAGAACTGCTATTGCAGGGGTGGACTGGCCATCGGGAGTAACGGGATTTTCCCTAGTGGGCCGATCAATAATGGACCCACGGACGGCCGTTTTTAATTTAATTTAATTTAATTTAATTTGATGTCATTTAATTTGATGTCATTTAATTTGATGTCATTTAATTCAATTTCAATTTATTATTTAAATGTGTACATTTTGATGAATAACCTTTGGTTCCACATAAATGCTGAGTCTTATTTATTTTTTAAAAAATCAAGGAAGAAGACGTGACCATTGACAGTGCACGTTTTTTTTTTAATTTGCCTTTTTCACGTATTGTATTTGCTTTCTGTCAGTCAGTATCACATTGATGATCGCCATGGCTCCCGTGCAGCAAAAAAAATAGGCTAGTGAGGACCTAGAGATAAATATGCGGGGTTGGGTTATCAGCAAACGGGCACTCCATGAGTGAGTGTCCCGCAAAATGATCAGGGCGATGGCCAAACAAATGTACACCACTGTGAGTGACAGCAGAGGTGAGGAGTTTGCCGCGAGTGCTGGTTGGCTTGCAGAAGACGTACATCTATTGAATTAAATGCCTGGTCCCAAATAAACGCCTGGTCTGTTAAGTGATTGAAACAAATAAACGCCCTGGCTATGCTTTGGTAATTTACGGTATGATCACTCTCCCGGCCCGGGGAGAGGGACATGCATCAGCTCGTCCCACAGTGCGCTGCTGCAGACACGGCAGAGAGGTGACGATTGGCTTGTCTTTTTTTATTATTTCTTTTTACTTCATGGGCCCCTGACAGCATCTGATAATATCTATCTTGCTTTAACTTATCATTCTGAAGAGAATACTGATTGCACGTTGTAACGGCAGTTGAAAAATGGCACCATTTATGTATAGACTGGTTCCTGATAAGCCTTGCTTATCCAACAGAATCCTGCTGATGGAGAAGGCAAAGAATATGAATGGAAGAGTGATAGAAACTGAGGTGGAACAAGCCTGAATTGTTTTTGAATTACAATGCTCTGGTGTTGTGTCAAATTCTGTCCCTCTTCTGATGTGTTTCCTTTGACCTCCTGATGGTTCAAAACTACCTTTCTTCCTTTTAGATCGGTAACTAACAAAACCTGCCTAAATACAACCAGGTGTTTTACTCTGATTTTCATCGCACTAAGATCAGGTTTTCTAGGTCAAATTGAGATTCCTATGGTTGTTATTTGCTTTTGACATTAGCCAGTCTACAAGCAGTAGCCATGCTGGTGATAGGGACCTGAAGCAGCGATTGTGGAGGGACAGCCATGTACATTCCAACTGGCTGTCTTTAAGCAACATTTAACTCCTAGAATGGCTTCTTCTAAAATAACAGCTGCCTTAATTCATACAACTGCCTTTCGGCTGCCAGCTCACAGCTAGCTGTTTTCCAGTTGGTTCCCAGTCAGTTTCCAGCCCCTGGGAGCCCCCACGTCCTCCTGGGGGTTTGCATAGATTCCACTGTAAACACACCCAATTACTCAACTGTAGAGTGTCACCATGAGATGCCGCTTCTCTAAAAAAATATAGGCATAGATACCTGTGGCAGCTTCTTGCCTCCTAGAGCCACTGAGAGGCCGAGACTGAGAGAATTAACCTTTCTATTAAAATCTCAGGATTAATTTCTGGTTTGTGGACATGTCTCAGTCGAGGCCACTTCTAAGTCTGAAATGATGTAGCTGTCCACCATCTTCTCCTGGCCATTGGTTTGCAATCTCCAGGAACGCTTACGTTTGCACTGTCTTGTGTCCCTTCTTAGAATTGACATTCACTTGTACATTGGAGACTTTGCAGTTTTGTTCAGTGAGACCACTGGTTTGAACAGAGACTGTGGTTCTGCTCCGAGCTTCCTCAATTTGCTCGCTGGGTTGATCTTCATGTCCCTCTCTCCCCATTTAGCGGATATGGAGAATGTTAGGATGTCTTAGATTGCATACCTTTCATGTGAGACACTCCCTGCAGACTCTTCTGAAGTGCCCAATGCACAAACAGCCAGACACACACCAGTTAGCCTCAGGAAGGCTATTTTCTCACCATGTCTCCCCTTCTTCAATAGAGGGCATAACTCCAATGTATGTTCTCCATCACAAAACAAGTGTTTCTTTGGTGTTCCTGGGGGACTGCGGTTTGTGGCTGTCTTCCATGCTTAGGTCTGGTTCCTGTTAGGTGTGGACTAGCCTTGTCACCTGCTGGTATTTGTTAATCCTGATAAATGTTTGCAGGCAATAACAAATAATTTTGTCTTTAAAATATGACTCCACACCATCTGATGCTGATGATGCAACACTTGGAGCTTCTCTGAGCACATTCATTTTAGCCATGCTATAGACCATGTTCTTGCTGAAGCAGACAGCAGCCATTTCTGCCTCAGCCTTCTTGCAGGCAGATGGTGAGGAAAAAAGTGGACCTCTTGCCAGTGGAGCCTGGATTGCTGTTGTGCTTGCTTCCTGCACAAGTTTGTCTGCCTGCTTTTCCCTTCCAGCATTTGACACAACATCACATTGTTTTAGCTCAAATTGAGCCTGTTGGTCATTTTCAAGTATACAGAGACTTTGTTGTGGACCCACTTTGAAGATATCAAGAAATGGTTATATGAACTTGGGGAACCTTTTATTGATGACAGTAAATCCACTAATACCTCTCCTGACATGTGCAAACCATTGATTTTGTCTCTCTTGTTCCTCTTTTGGCAGTAAGGGAATTAATGCATCATGGTGGTGAGTTGCAACAAACAATTTTATTGATTACTCCAGTTGTGCTTGATCAACATAAGCATTTTCATCCTTTTCCACGTGTTGCTCTGTAGCCTGAATGAGAGCTTTATTTTTGGTGATGTTTATTTGCCATTCTTTCTGATGCTGGTGTGTTTTTTTTTTTTCTGCCAGAACCTTGAAGGTGGGGTTTCTTTGTTTATTAGGTTCATCTTTACCAGAGAAACTTGCATCAGAGCCATTTTTTTAAACACTCATGTTTCCATTTATATATATGCATTCCTTATAGTGTGTTGGCATGGCAACCATTGCAGCGCAATAAACACATTAAAGTATCCAGCCACAAGAGATATTATTCCAAGCAGACAACCCAACATTTAATCCAGCAACACGTGAATCCATGGCACATGGCCCAAAGCCACCGACAAACAAGTCAGCATAGATCACACCACATCTTCTTTCACCAATTGACAAATGACAGCAATAAACTACAAACTGTGTTCAAACAAACCAATACACAGCAGAAATCAAAAGAAAGTTACAATATTGCATTGAAAAAATTGGGTGCGTTTCTGCCGAGGGGATCACTTTTCCACCCTCCAGTCCATTCCTTCGGCACAGGGTTGCAGCGTCCAACAAAGCATGCCCAAACAGACCAACCATACCCACTGTTGTCCTTTTTACTTGGTTATTACTTATTGTCCCACATTTTTGTTTACTTAATGTAGTAACTTCTTGCTTCCTAGAGCCTCTGAGAGGCTGAGACTTGGAGAATTGACATTTCTATTATGCAACATCCAGTGATAAATGTCCACTCCACTGTTTTATGGGTTTCACTGGATTTTTCAGTGAACGAAGGGATGGCAGAAGACTGTGAGCTCAAACGTGTGGTAAACGAAAATGTGTGCTCCCAGGTCATACCCTCTCTTCAACACTGACATCCAGGTGACAGGTGAAATGATATTTAACCTTCTGAGGTCAATTAACGTGCTGGCACGTGTGAATCATGTGACCAATTTAAGCAGCCTGCCCTGCTTGCACCTGCACTTGAACTACCACATGCCACACAGCAGCGCTACCTTGTCTCCTCGTTCCATCTCTTGGAAAAAGACTCACGTCTGAGTAGCCTTCCACCTCCACCAGCAGTCTCCTGGTTCCGTAAATAAAACACCTTGCATATCTCATCCTCCCTTGTGTCTGCTTCTGGGTCCTACAAAGTACTACCGAGCATAAGAGAATCACCTGGTCAAGAAATGGACCCAGCAGGTCCGGCAACTATTGCCGATGCTCTGAATGTATAAGGTGCCCACGTGGGGAGACATGATCAGAGCAGGTCATGGAAGCACTCAAAAATTTCACATCCAATGTCACTCAAATGGGTCAACAAGTAAACTTGCTTACCACTTAAAACTGACTGCATCTCCTTCAACCTCTCCTGCCACTATGAGTAATCCGTCTACTTCGAGCTCTGCCCAACCCACTTCTCCCCCAGCCAAGCAACCTTTTGTTTCCCCACCTGAGCATTATTATGGCAACATAGGCTCCTATGGTTGATTCCTGTTGCAACGTTCCCATGTGTTTGACCTTCAACCCACCAGTTATATCACTGATAAATCATGCATAGCGTACACTATGAACCTGTTGATAGAAAGGGCAGCACAGTGGGCAACAGCATTGTGGGAAGAGGCTTCAGTGGTACTTAAGTCACATACTTATTTTGTGAGAGAGATGAGGAGAGTTTTTGACCACTTGATACAGGGTTCAGAGGCAACTAGCAAGCTGTTTTCTTGCAATTGACTGCGGGCACACTGGAGAGCCAAACATCCTCCTGTTCCAGCACTTTTGTCCGCACTAATCTCCCAGAATCACTCTAATGGTCATATGAGTCATTACCCTTGGAAGGTAGAAGAATCACTCATCCCTACCGAAGCCCTCGACATCCCCAAAACTATAAACACTGTACATGGGCAGCGGTTGGCCGTCATCACCTATCGCACCTTGCCAATTTTTTATTCAACCTTTATTTAACCAGGAAAAAAAACCCCTCTTTTTCAAGGGTGTCTTGAAATGGATTAAATCTGAGGTCTCGGAGCTGTTGATGTATTCCTCCATCACCTCCCTCTTGGGGCATAAACAGGTTGTAGAGGCAGCTGGAGGGAAGAGGTGCGCCAGGGAATAAACCAATACCACAATCGTATGGCCGGTGAGGTGGAAGGGAAATAGTTCTTTCTTTACTTAAAACTGGGGTCATGATAAGCAGGCGGCACAAGGGACAAACCCGGAGGTCTGGAAAGGATAGGAGCTGACACCTTTACTGGAGTGGAGGCGGAGGGGAGACAGTGTGTGTAGCAGAAGGCGCTCCAACTGGATATAGTATCTGTGGTCCACTCAATGTGAGGGTTGTGAAAATGTAACCAGGGGAGTCCCAGCACAACCGAAGAGCAGAGTGAAGGGATGATGTAGAGCTGGATAAGCTGCCGATGATTCTCGGAGATGGTGAGAGTGATTGGGACATCCAGGTTTGTCCCTTTTGCTGCCTGTATATCACAACTTAGCCCCAGTTTTAAGTAAAGAACAATCTCTTTCCCTGCCAACTCACCGCCCGTACAATTGTGGTATTGATTTATCTCCTGGCACACCTCTTCCCTCCAGCTGCCTCCACAACCTATTACTCCACAAGAGAGAGGCAATGGAGGAATACATCAACAGCTCCAAGACCTCAGGCTTAATCCGTTCTTCCTCATCTCCTCTCGATGCGGGCTTCTTCTTCGTGGGCAAGAAGGATGGCACCCTATGGCCCTGCATCGATTACCGTGGACTAAATGGCATTATGGTAAAAAACAAGTACCCCTTGCCCTTAATTGTCCCATCGTCTTTGTCACACCTGTATATTCACTAAATTGGATCTGTGGAATGCTTACCATCTAGTCCACATCTGGGAGGAAGATGAGTGTAATATGGCATTCAACTTGGCCACTTTCAGTACCAGGTCATGCCGTTTGGCTTCTCTAATGCTCCAGCTATACTCCTGGCCCTCATTAATGATGTACCAAGAGACATGTTTGACCACTTTGTGTTTGTTTATTTAGACAACATATTCAAGTACTCAAAGAAGAGCTGAAGATAGATGTGGAGCATGAAGGCAACAGTGGTAATAGGAGCAGTTGGGGCTGTGACCCCCGAAACTGGGAGAGTGGCTCCAGTAGATTCCAGGAACAACATCCAAGATATCAGTCCAGAAGGGTGTAGTCCTGGGAACAGCTAAGATCCTATGCAGAAGTGAAGCTCCCGGGCCTGGGATGGGGTGTGTGTTTGTGCCCCCAGCCAATAACAGCATGAGATTGGGTAATGATAATATGAATCAGATTGTAATAAACCAGATATAGTGAATAAATATTGCTCAGTCTGTCTGTTTAGAGTTAGGTGGGATCCCCTACACCCAAGTTTTATTCACATGTTACATGTTGATAGATTTGAATCATCAAGACTTTCTCTATTGCTATTCCAATTCTGGATAAATAGGCCACAGTTTTTTGATCTACGAACTTATCTGTTTTTAATGAAATATAATTTGCGTTGAAACCAGTACACCTGTATATGTGCTCTAGTAGATTCACACTGAGTGCAGGAGCCTTGAAATGAATTCAAGGACTCCCATTCATGCTTTGGAAACCTTGGGCCCACAGCCACACACACGTGCACGCACACACACGCACGCACACACACACACACACACACACACACACACACACACACACACACACACACACACACGCACACACACACACACACACACCAAAGCCCTAGTTGCACTGTTCTATTGAGGACTAAAAGCCAAGCCACAGTAATCATGGAGGTAGATTAGCATAACGATACAAAGCAGTGGGCCAGGCTTTGGCTGCTAGTCAATGCAAAACCATGACCTCCTATAATTACAAGCAGGATGCTTCTAAAGAGGTTTTGATAGTGTGTGTGTGTGTGTGTGTGTGTGTGTGTGTGTGTGTGTGGATGCCCTTCACATAGGGGCATAAATGAAATGTGAAATAAAGTCTTATCATTGTCTGAAATGTGATGAGTTTGTTTGATGGCCATAGCCTGACTAAATATCACTGTGAGAAATAAGGCCTGGCTGGTGGAGGGTGGTCTGACTGCACAATTACATGAATAAACAGTTTGAATCCATAAACAGATGGGTATAAATATACATGTCTAAATGTATATGTGGATGTTTGGCCTGGTGATCATTCTTGTGCCATGCATCAGTGTCATATTGAAGTACACTGTTCTGTTTGCCCAGAAGTGCAACCCTCTACCTTGTGAGCAACTGTAAATCATGAATTAAAGCAGAGGTTCAACCTCCAGGCTGTATACAGCCCGCAAGACTGTTTGGTCCGGCCTGCAAGGCAATCCATAAGTACACCCCCAAAAAAATTAATTCTGGAAAAATGATTTCCAATGCGCAATTAAATCCCCCCGGGATAAAATGGGTGGGTGTCCATCTTTCTGCTCCATGGCCAGGGTCATTGAACACAACATCAACGTAACTGTCATTGCGTGTCATCACGTCATGTCCTCAGTTATTGACAGGTGTTAAAAATGAGAGACAAGCTTTTGCATGCTGACTAAGAAAACAAAAGTTGATGCGGAGTGTCACTCTTTAAATAAAAAAGATAAATGGACAAACGGTTACTTATTTGTGGAAGTGAAAGGCAAGACCATGTGTCTGAAACATGTCAAATTGGATGTGTTGAAAGGACAAGCATATGTGGATAAAGTTGCAGCTCTTCAACAGAGTTTGAGGCCATGAAGCAGTTTTATCCAAACCGCAAGTGGACCAGGACAAAGTGATGCACACTTGCTTCGTGGTGAGTGAGCTAACATTCCTTACATAAGTTGTCAATTACACGACCTGCTACCACATTGAATTAGTCATCAGATTGGGAATTGTAGTGCGTTCAGTGAACTTATTCATATTTTGAGTGAACAGTGAACTGAATGTACATATTTCTGCTTGATGAACATTATTGTGAACGCG
Source organism: Acanthopagrus latus (assembly GCF_904848185.1). Lineage (NCBI taxonomy): Eukaryota > Metazoa > Chordata > Actinopteri > Spariformes > Sparidae > Acanthopagrus > Acanthopagrus latus. Next base: position 2,098,944 of record NC_051057.1, on the reverse strand, counting down.
TTCATTCTGGCATTTGTGAACGGCGCTCTCTCACAGTTTAACTGAGCTCTTTGCTTAAATCGCTGATTTTGTTAAATAAAAAAAAAGTAATACCTTACTGAGTCTTTATGAAAAGTTTTTTTTTCCCTGAAGCCACTGTCTGAACTATTAATTTATTTACTATTTATTTTATTTTCCCTTTTCTTCTTCTTTTTTATTTATGTATTTATTTAATTACTTATGTATTTCTTTTACTTCATTTGTACTCTATCCTTTATTATTATGTATGTCACCAATGTACTGATTATTACTGTATATCTTGTAGTTGTGTAATCAAATTGTTCAATAAAATTATTCAAAGGACAAAACAACAAAACAAATGAAGGAAGCAGCACTACCTCACACCTCTACCATTAATACGGCATCTTCGTACGATTACTTAAAACAATTTTATGAAAAGGTCAGTGATGATCCAGGTGGGAAAATTCTGACCTTTTTGTGTAAACTTCACCTCCCGGGTTTCAAGAAGCAATTCTGTACATCAACAACAGCAAACCTGAAATGGCACATTGAACTAAAGCACCCAGCGAGCCTGTCAAGGTATGTGCGAGTGAATAAAATATCTAAAGACACGGCAACAGCGAGCTAAAACAGATCCTCTACCACCCAAATTGCATTAACGGCGTACAGTAGTGGCTCTGCTGTCTTCATCTCCCAGCTGCAGCTGGACAACCTGGTTTTGCAGTATATTGTCTGAAAGCTGGAGTTTCAGTGTTAAAACGGATAAAATAATGGCTGTCTGTGGTTCTATATGGGCTGTGGCAATCATTTAGAAAAATAATCGCTTGCAGCAACATACTGAAAAAAATAACTATAAACTAGTTCATTTTAGTTCAAAAGTTTGAATTATGAATTATGAACTGAACTATTTCATTTTCAACTTGTTCATGGGTTAGGGATAGTGAACTTTTCCAACATTGCAGACCACCACACTCTTGTCCCGCGCTGCCAGCTTTTCCATTCACACAGATGTTAATTCACCTCTGTTGTGGCTCTGTTACAACATCTACAGTCGAGCGAAACTGTCCCTCCATTCTGCATCTGTAACTTTTATACAGCCAGTCTGAATAACAGTGCAGTATCTCTGCCCTGAATTGGCAGTATGAATGGAGCTTTATATCAAAAAGCTGCAGTGGCTAATATTTGTCCACTTGGAGGAGAAGACAAGGTGAAAACACAAAATTGCCAAATTGTACAAAATGCCAATTTCTACACAATGTTGCTTTAAACAAAAAGTTCCCTTTTATACACCTAGCATACAGAGAAACATTCACTTTGAGTCATGTTTGTTTCCATCAATCTAAGTGCAATATTCACTCTCGTTTTAGCTCTGTTTTGGTCTCGCCCCACTCCTAAGACAAAAACTTTGGCTCCTGCTTAATACTTTAACACTTTGTTCAACACCTTATCATTAACTTTTTGGTGTGGTGCATGTAATGTTTACACTGAAAACCGCGGCCTGCTGCTAATACAACCCCAATTCAAAAACACTTTAGCTCTTTCGTGAAACATACCTTGACCAAAATGTCATCATTTGCTGCTCCACGCCATTAACTGTCGGCTGCTGCTTCTTCCTCTTCTTCACGCTCCGGTCAACCCGGAAGTGTAAAATCTTAAAGGTCATGATCTCTCACACGTAATAAGAATTACTTATTTAATTAACTTCTTTTAAACATTCAGAACCCAAGAAATTCACACATAAATTATTTATACATTTTAATATCTTACTCATCTCAAAATATTTCATGCTAATTTTGAATTATATACTTGGTCCCAGGAGAGAGAGAAACATTTTGTGTATGTTTTTTACATAACATTGGCCATTGCTAATGACATACACAGTAATAATCTAGCATACTTAAATCTCCGACAATTCACGGCAGTTTTCGGTGTTGCCTGCAAATTGCTGTGTGCAGCCGTAAACCTGAACTTCCACGACAACCTACAGTGCCGCTTACTGATGAAAATCCCACTTTTCATGCAGTGAATGCTCCCAACATAATGTCTTACTGTTCACAATACTCACTATGAATTTGATCAACCCCTCTCCATTCATGTCCACATCTCACCCCCCCCCCCCCCAATATGTACTGACGAACTGTCCAGCCCAGCCCAGCAGAACATTAATGACGTTATTAAAAATGCTTGCTACCGACCAGGAATGCAAATACACAGAGCAGTGGAATAGATAGCATCACGCATCATTTCCCTGAAGAGAGAGCAGTGGAGAGGAGGAACAGAGGGAGAGAGAGAGACATATATGATCTGTGCTGTAGCCTCAAAAGCATCACTTGAATTTGCATGTTATCAGGCGCAGGATGTCTCCATCAAAATGTCAGAATGGGCCTGCGGTCTGTCACCACTGATTTATCATAAAGGCAATAAGTTAAAGTTTGGCCTTTTCATGGGAAGGATACTCACACAATAGCAGTTTGCTATCTGCCTTTTCCTTTTTTTAAATGTCAAAACTCAAGGCTGCGGGAGGAGTTTCAGCAGCAGAGTCCAACCCGTAGCATTCATCATCTGTAATTTTATGTCAGCTCTGTTATGATGGTCGGAAAATCAGTCAGTGCAACTAGGGTTAAGAGTTCATGGATGATTGGCATTGTTTGACAGTGCAGTGTTCAGCTTGAATTGAGGACAAGCTGAAAATAAACACAACCACTGACACACACTGACTGGAAGGAGAACGATGCACTATGTAGATGAACCTCTAGTCGTACCTGTAGTTACGCACAGATAGACCATACAGTTCAAACGCTTTGTCCAATCAGAATTTGCCGCAACCTCTCAGTAAACCACTTCGTGTCTCTTAATCTCTTATGACTTTATTAGACATTCATTTTAATATTTCACTGCTTTGCCTTCGCAAAATGTTTTTTAGTCAAAGTCCATCTGTACTGTGAAGCACCGTCCATTCATCTTTGCTGAATTTGGCTGAATGTGATTAGACAGAATCTTCCTATGTTCCGTCTTCCATCATATCTGTCTATAAAAGCAAGGAATCTCTGTCTGTCTGTGTGTCTGTGTTCCTGTGTGTGCCTCAAATATCTCTGCAGATCAGGATCAGACTGACCTGAGAGTTTCAACATGGCTGCTGTGTGGTTTAAGGGTGTGCAACGTCAGATTTGTTTGGACTACAATGGCACCGTTAATACATTATGTCAGGAATGATTTACGAATTCTGCCAGCATTGTCAACCATAGCCACCATAGTCACGTGTGCACCAGAGCCAATCACTGCAGAGCTCACCCCCATGACATACCTTAAGAAACAAGCGGATTTATAACTGCAGTGGCGCGAGCTGGACCGGGATTTTGCTGGCAGTTGGTCCCATTCTGTGCATCTAAAGTGACTGCTGTGGATTAATGAGACGAAATGAGTCTGGACCGAGTCTGTTCCGGTCTGAGGAGATCTGGATATGTGAGGACAACCAACTAGAATCGGAGTTTGTGGATGTTCGTGTGTAGCTAGCTGCTAGCCCACCCCCACGCCTCACCTCCTGAGTTGATGGACGCGCTGGCAAGTCCAAAACAGGACTTACAGTAAATAATGTCCGCCACGCTTTTCGCGAACATTGCTGTCACGTTAGCTGTGCATTGGGTGCAGGCAGAAACAGTAAAAACAGGCTTTTGTCACGAAAGCATCTGTGAGCACCAAGTGCTTGTAGGCAAGACAACACGTTCCTATTGGTGGAAAAAGGCACCACACCAATCAGTCACAAAAGTATATGGCAAACCACATGACTTGGTTGCTGAGGAACATGGGAAGTTGTGAGAGGGACGGAGGCGAAAGAGTGACAGCAGCAGTGATGTGGTAGAGACAGCAAGATTTGTGACACATAGCGTATTTTGAGTGTCTAGTTAGTATGTTATGTAGTGTTTGGTGTGGTGTGTAGTGGAGTCGTTTTTTGTGCTGTGAGTCAAAACAATGAGGAGACATCTCAATGTGGAGCAGGCAGTGCCTGAGCCTGAGGCACTGCCTGCATTTAAATGTAAACAGATACATAATTTGTAAATTTCAAACACGTATGCATGAATTTAGCAAACAACAATTTATATTTGCATTATAAGTAATAAAAATGGTTTGTTAAACATATTTGTGGTTTTCACAGTAGAAAATCTAACTTTTTCCTACTCTGACTGTATGTGTTTTTGAGATTATAGGTCCATGTGTTAATATAGTATGTCAAAATGAAAAAAATAACTGTACAGTCATACATGTGAGGTTGTTTCATCCATCAAAAAGCACTTTTCTATAGGAATACATACTTCCTATGGGCAATGCACTAGTCATCAATAAACACTAGTGACCCAGTGCCATTGGCAGCTATGTATACCCATGCCACTACACTGACTCCATCATGTTTTACAGATGATGTGGTGTGTTTTGGATCATGAGCTGTTCCAAGCTTTCTTTTCTCCTCCCATAATTCTGCTGCAGGTTGATCTTAAATTTATCTGAGCATCTTAAAGTGAAACTCTCGCCAAAATGCAACCTAGGCTTTTTTTTTTTTTTTTTTTTTTTTTTTTGTCAATCTATAGGACTCAAACCTTCATGTAAAAGCATAATTACGATGAAAGAGGCACTTTTAAGATTGACCATGTTTTCATTTTTGGCTCAAACTCATTTTCAATGGGATTGCTATGGGCACTTTTACGCTAGCATTAAAATCTCTATTTTTAAAACACTAAGAAGACTCGACACAACATGAAACTTGCTTGTAGTATCACCAGGGTCTCTACACATGAACACCAGCATTGACAACATTGTTTGTGTACACAGAGTTTACTAAAAAGAACGTTTTTGAACAACTCACACTAGCGGTAGCTTCTTCCTCTAGCTGCTGTCATGGCAGCCCAAATGAACTCTGAGATCGACACGTCTGGGTAGAGTGATGTGGTTCAATTGAGCTTTGTGTAGAGACCCTGCAATTTTGATGCTCGCGTAAAAGTGCCCCATGCACTCCCATTGAAAATACGGTAAATCTTAAAAGTGCCTCTTTCGTCGTAATTATGCGTTTACATGAAGGTTTGACTCATATACATTCACAAAAAAATTGTTTGCACCTTGTGGTTAAACCTCTGTATTTGCTCTTGTGGAGCTTTCTCTTATGGTAGACTTGGATAATGGTACACCTGGACAGTCTTCTTCACTTCACTAGATATTGTGAAGGGGTTGCTCTTTACCATGGAAAGGGTCTGCAGCCACTATTGTCTTCCGTGGATGTCCGGGCCTTTTTGGATTGCCGAGCTCACCAGTGTGTTCCTTTTTTTCTCAGAATGTACCAAACAGTTTATTTGGCCACTCCTAATGTTTCTGCTATCTCTCTGATGGATTTTTTTTTTTCTTTTTCACAGCCTAAGGATGGCCTGTTTCAATTGCATTGAGAGCTCCTTTGATTGCATGTTATGGATACGCAGCAACAGCTTCCAAATGAAAACGAACACCTGAAATCAACTCCAGATGTTTTATCTGCTTATTGATGATGAAATAATGAGGGAATAGCCTGCTAATGAAACTACTTTTGACACAATTGTCCACTTACTTCAGGTCCCTTGAAATTAGGGGACTATGGAAATAAATGTAAGTGATGCTAAAGCAGCATCTCTTAGAGAGCCGTTGCCATCAAACAAATAGTCTGAATATTCTGTTGGTTGACCATCGTGACAATCATCACAATCTGTAGTTTGAAGATTGGTGGCAGAATTTCAAACAATTTAAACACCCAAAAGCACCATTACCTCTCAGACAGACCAGCTGCATCTGTGCATTCTGTCAGTGTGACTAACGTCAACAGCTCTACACAGAGCTGGAGGCCATTGCTTCAGGAAAGAAACAACAAAACAACTAAAAGGCGACTCACAGTGTGTTTCCAAATCATAACCTTCTCTTCACTGGAGGATTTGCTCGTCAAATATTCAAGCTTTCTGGAAAAGAGGAGGATGGACAACAAGACAGGGATTCCTGCTTTAATCTTGTCTTTCTCTTCCCGTCCATCAATCTCATCCTGCCTGTGCAGCCCGATGCTCACATCGCCCTCCTTTACTGGATGTTGGACTTAACAGTGATTGACAGGCAGTCAGATGGACTGAGCTGTGAAGCTGTCCGGTCTTTCAACATGCATAATGACCAGCAGCAGCTTAGTCAGTCTGTTGCATGTGTCACAAAGTATGGATGGAAAGAAGAGGTGATTGATTTTCATATTCACATCAAGGCATGTGTTGGAATGTTACAATATGAAGCAGAATGCAAAAATCTGTAACACCAGATTAAAGCTGCTGACATCTAACATATTTATTCTGATTTTATAGATGGTCCAAAGTGGAGAGACCACAGTTCTCCCCTCAGAAACCTTTAGTAAAAAATGTACAACTGTAGATAGAATGACTCCACTCAGCCATAATCTAAAGTGGGTGTTTAAACGTTGAGAGTGTATTTAATCTCTTTTGAATTAAATTTGGAATCTCGGCGGTGCAGATAACTGAATTATACCGGTAAAAGCTGTATAGAGAACTTGATGTTTGGTTGCCTTTTTTTTTGTCAGTTTAGGGGAATTCTGCAACACTGTTTTGCTTTGAAGCCCCCAAAAATGTTTTGTGGACTATGATTTAGCCGACATTTTCATAAATGTATACATTTTCATTTCTGGGTGCACTGTTCCCTTTACATTGGAAAAGAAACAATACAACATTGCTTAACTTTATGTACAAAGGGGTGAAAGACAGCAAAATGAAGATATTTCATTTCGAATTGATTAATTTAAATTAATGTACTACATGCTATCATATTATACAAATACTAAAGATTGTGCTGTACTGAATTTGTAATTAGAGATAGATATAATAACATTAAGGTCTTAAAATGACAGTATAAAATAGACTTGTGATCATGCAGCTACACTACATAAGACAATCAAGCTGCCATTGCAATTAAGAATGGCCACATCTTAACATAGGGACTGACATAGTTATTGAGGCATTGATGCATCTATTAAGAGAAATTTCTTACAAAACAGCATACCTGCATTTTGCATATGGTATTGGAGGATGCTGTTTTTCAGACAAAGGCCAGACTTCCACTGGTTTGGTAAGGCAGAGGAAGCAAAGAGCAAAAAGCTGAAAGAAAAATGACTCCAAAATTCTTTTCAGGATTGGAGAGACAGCGAGTTCTCTCAATTAAACTCAGTGCCTGTTTGCAGAGCGTTTACTTATATCACACAGTGTTCCCTTAACAGTTGAAGGTGCCAAGTTGTCATGAAATTGTAGAACCCCTTGAGGACTGACCGTAATGTGGTGGGTGGCTAGGTGTGGGCAGCCAACAAGCTGAAATAACTGAAGAGCTGACAACACCATCCTGGGAATTTTACCCAAGGAATAATGTTTACCTCAGACCAAAACTGATAACTCAGAAAGCACACAGGTTAGTTATATGATGAAGCAAGAGATATAGTTCCCTCCAACAATAATTATTTACCAATATTAAAACACTAATAAAAGGGCCCAGTACTAATCTTGATGCTGTCTGATTACAGATGATCAGATATGAAATGTGAGCAGTCAAAAGTCAAATGCTTTTCACCATCCATCTCAACCTCCTGTGGGGTTTTTTCTCCTTTGCTCTGACAGACAACAGTTATTATTCACATAACCAAAGGAAATGAAGCAAGGAAATGTGGACTTAATTTAGAAATACAACAGCTACAATAACACCAGACTGCTAACTTTACAAAGATGGAAGCAACCACCATTTACTTACATTAATTACTCTACACCTATAAGAATAACGACATTGTGCTATTTAAAAACTGCTGTGTTTAGCACCTTTAAGACAAAACTTTAAAAAAAGCAGATGGCAATGAATGGCTAGGTGTGTACTGCTGGCTGCTGTATGCAAAGACATGCTGTTGTAGGAAAGAATCAGGCTGCATCACAGTGCCTGTACACTGCTAAACACTGGATTGTGTTTTTTTTTTCTCATTTTGGTTTGACTTTCCAGAGCAGTATTGAGTTTACTCTTGCTCTCGCCAGGCGGAAGCCAAAGTAATCCCTTTGAAATGACTTATTGTATTGTGCTTTACAGACAATGTCATCATTTGTTTTAATAGAGAGCAGCTCCTAATAACATGCCCCAATGAAAAGGTCAATATTATCTCTCCAGCATGGGCTGTGTGAGCTGGGGCCCAGATTGGAGGAGTGAGAGAGAGAGAGAGAGTCAGACAGAGAGAGAGAGAGAGGGAGAGAGAGAGAGAGAGAGAGAGAGAGTCAGAGAGAGAGAGAGAGAGAGAGAGAGAGAGAGAGAGAGAGAGAGAGAGAGTCAGACAGAGAGAGAGAGAGATAGAGAGAGAGGCAGCGCCTATTAACATTTATGAATAATTTAATCCTGCATAGCTGGCCAAAGTCCAAGTGCATAATTCACTAATTGCAATCAGAGAGGGCAACCTAGGGAAGCGGAGAGCTCTGTGTCAGTGTGTGTGTGTGAGTGTGTGTGTGTGGCTCAGAGATATCGAGGTTTGGGAATTGTCTTTGTGAATGTAAAAAGGAGAACCAATCATTCATGCATGGCAAAGCTCTTCTCAGAGGACCTGCTTTGCTATTATACCACCTAACATGGGGGGCCTGTGTTTGTGTGTGCATGTGTGTGTGCACATGCATTTATTAATGACCCAGTGTTCATTTAACATTAAAGAATTAATTATGACAGACATAATAAAACATTATTGATCAATTTTGCTGTTTTTAAATACTGCAAAGAAGTATGAGGTAGGAATGTTAGCAACAATAAATGAATCTACTGACAAGAACTGAGTTATATATATATATATATATATATATATATATATATATATATATATATATATATATATATATATATATATATATATATATATATATATATATATATAGACACATATATATGTAGACACACACACACACACACACACACGAAAATAGTCCCTTGCAAATACTTTTGTAATTTGTATAAGCAAACCTGACAGAAAAAAAACAACATTTTTAGACATGGGATTGTGCTATATCTTTAAATACTGGAAGGGTATGCATGGGCCATGCACGTGTGTGCATGCATGAACACAGCTGCATTATGGCTCATTTCAATAGGCCTCTTGCATGAAAGACACTTTAGTGATAATTTCTTCTTCAAGTGCTTAAAATGTGTACGACTGTCAACTGGAATATGCAAACTGTGGACAATTATTTCCTCACTCCCTCACATTAAAAGAGAAGTGGTTGAGCGGCACTCTAGTGTGCTCCGGCAGCACAGCACCTATATTTTTCCGATGACTGTCATTGCATTAGTATAGCTGTATTGGATTATTTTCTGTTTGGTTCAGACCAAATCACCTGAAATACAGCGCAAAAGAAACGCTACAGCTCCAGCTTGTTAGTATGTTTTTTCATGTGTATGTGTACGATGTAAGTAATAAGAAAGACAGGAAGTTCAAGTCTAGCAATACATTTTCTCACACTATTGCTGCAAATTTTTGCTTCACTTTTTCTTGTATTCAAAGATAACTTTAACTTACCAAAAATAGGACTGGATATAATATGTTTGCAACAAACCACTGTAGGCTGGTAAAAGCCCAGAGACAGCAGTTGTGTTAAGAAGAACTTGGTTGAGAAAGAAAGCTCAGAATCCCTCCACAGAGAGAGCGTTTAGGTAGATATGTTACCACAACCCGCTCAATCATCCATCACTATGTCTGACAAGTCCCAAATGTCAGACAGGGCGATCCCTCAGAGCAGCACTAACTAGATAGCGACAGAGGACAGATATGGTATCGAACGGTGGACAAAAAGTTCTGAGATAGTGCTTTTGTTCATTACAGTCCACCTGATAAATGGCTCACGGGTTGAGATAGTTTCAGCAAATAGTTTCCAGTCCCTGCTGTCACTGCCAGCATCCTGCAGACAGGCCTGCTACCCATCGGCAAAGAAAGTTTCCATCATTCTCCACACTTGACACCTGCTCCTGTTGTTTTTTCACTTCCCCAGTGACAGACTTCCAGGCTGAATTTTAAAGATGACAGGCAAAAAGCGCCCAGCTAATGAATCTTTCCAGGAAGGAAACACTTCAGTCCGTTTGAGTCTTTGAGATGAGATTATTTCAAATGCCACTGTCCAGACTGTAAAATGGACATTGTACTCTTATGTATTAAGGCAGCATACAGAGGATAGACAGGTACACAGGTGTATTCACAGCCTTCTAGCTGATGTAATTTTTTTTTTTTCAAAACAATAAATTCTTTATCAGATTTTTGAGCTTGTTCATGCCCTTTTTGTTTTTTTTCTAGAGTGATCTGAAACTCTGAAATGCATCTTAAAGGACCATCAAACAGTATGAGCTTAATAACACTAAGTCATTAAGTCATTGAAGTAATGACACACTGTTACAGCATGCACCAAGAAGAGGTTGGACAGTAGTGACCAGAAGTTCTCACAGTATACCTAGGCCCAGACTTTTACACTGACAGTTTTACTTACTCACATTAACTACGTTGATGCTACAAGTGTGTCACTTTTTTAACCAATAAAAGTTTAAAAGTGGAAATAGACAACTTTGTCTTGCAGCATTGTCCTGTGGAATTACCGGTGAAAAAACAGCATTATCAGCATGTCTTCTGCTAGAAACTAGGCTACAGTCAAAGTAAAAAAACAACAAGAAGAATCTCAGTTTGACCTGGAAACTTGGACATAATTGCTATGAAAACAGCACATAAGAGTTAAATGCTGTTATGAGTTAAATGAGTTATTGATACATGTTTTATCAGTAAGTAGGCAGGTTCTGTTACTTACTGTAATATTGGACCATCTCGAGTCCTGGTGATAGGGAAAAACACATATCAGCGAGGGAACAGACTTTGACGCGATACTGGAGCGATCATTGACTGAAGCTGATGACTGATGTTTAAAAGAAGTTAGAGTACTTCTTATTACGTGTGATAGTTGTGTAGTCTCTGTCTTTTACTATATTTTTATATTTGCCAGTGTTTTATCTGTTCTCATTGATCTGATCCTATTGCCTTTTATACGCTTTTAATTTATTGTATTTTAACTTTAACTTTATTTATTTTACTGTTTTGTACTGTATCTGTTGTGCAGCACTTTGGTAACTTATTTTTAAAATGTGCTATACAAATAAAGCGGATTGGATTGGATGACCTTTAAGAGTTTTCACACTTCCAGGTTGACCACAGAGTCCTACAGAGACTGTAGTTGTGTGGAGCAGCTAACAGTGGACTGTGTGTGTCGTCAGTGTCGTGTTTTATCACTAACAGACTGTGAACTGTTGTCGGACGAAGTGCTGTGAGTGTGTGAGTTGGACTCTCCATCACAGTCCAAGTTGTTCGTGTTTTATTGGACATGAAGCAAGTTCAGCCAAGCTAGCTAGCAGAAGCTAGGCTAGCGGCACGATCATTGTCGAGAGGAGGCCTGCGCTGACTGGAGGAGCTTTGGCGGGTCGCTACGGAGAGTGTCGCAGACGGAGGGCGCTTCGCTGCTACAGAGGGACACGGAGGTTTATCGCTGCGAGCATTTTGTTTTCACAGACTAACCTCGCCTCATAACAAGTCCATGACCTCCTGTTTACTCAGAGCTAGGTCAGCAAGTCCAGACTTACATGATGCTGATAATGAAGCCATTGTGTGCAAGTACCTGTTACTGTTTTCTCCTTCCTCATTTCATTTTACTGTGACTTACATGTTTTTATTCATACCACTCTCATTTAATTGTTTTCCAGCTACCTGTAAGACATCATGACACAGTACGCAGGAGCTTCAGGTACAAACAACCATATCTTGCATCGCAGGCGGAAGCTGTGAAGAGTTCAGCTCGGAGTCGAACGAGAACAAAGAGGGTAAGACTTATTAGATTAGATCTGTTTTTGGTCAGTGTGACTATTTTTCAGGTGCATTAATAGATGTGTTGTGTCCATACGCAGTGCATGGCACAGTACTGATTGTCTTTACTGATGGTTTTTACAGCTGCTGGAAGCGAGACAGGGGTGCTAGCTGAGGAGAGGTGGACTTTTGGAAGTGCGCCACCATAGACCTGATGTCTGATGAGGAAGACAGCAGGGTGTCTGGATGGATCGTGCGATCCTCCGTCCTTTCGCAGCCAGGAGCTCACCGAGCTCTGTGCCACGCTGCAGTCAAGATTAGAGGCGATACCAAAGTACAGGGCAGCGCCCCACAGACGTCTGCAAAATGGACTGAACTCAGACAGAATGCTGCCAGTTACTTACAGATCCGAGGCAGCAAACAGACACTTCACGGTGCTGTAGGATTTTGGGCTTCTCGTGAGCTTCCTGTTTGTAATGTGGGCAGATTATGCTTTGCACATAGTTGTGGTGTGTTTGTGCTAATAAAGCTCTTTCTTTGAATAAACAACATGTTCCTGGCAAATTTTCCTTTCCCCAATAAATTCATTCATGTCGGTGATATCATGAATAAATAAATTCATATATATATATATATACTACTCATGAGTGGTTTCATCCAATTCTGAGTTAACTGCCGAAAATTAGGGATTATTAGGGAAAATACGGGGACAAAAATCTAACTTTTCATGCAGTGAATAGTATCGCAAAAGCAAGGCTTGCAGTGAACCAATGTCTATTAGTGTTGGTTAAAAGACAGGGCAGTTGAAGGCAACTGAGCCTTGAACTTATTAGAGCATGGATGGCTTAAAAACATTTTAACTTTGGCCAGAAGACGGAACTAGAAGAAACTAATCCCAACATCATTGCTGATTTGTTTGTCAAACCCCAGATGACTGTCAAAGGTCACTCCCAGATTTCTGATGGTTGAACTGAGCTTTGAAGACAAAGTGCCAAAGCCAGCCGTCACAGCATCCCCAAACAAAATACATTCAGTTTTATCATCAGTTAAATGAAGAAAAGTCCAGAAAGGACTGTAACTGTAAAAAATTGTATAAAAACAACTTCTTCTAAAATGAAAGAAAGGGCAGATTGGAAACAGGTCTAAAATTTGATAACACCGAGGGGTCAAGATAGGGCTTTTTAAGAAGGGGCCTGCCCACAGCATGTTCAAAGGCAGCTGTGACAGTTCCTAATCTGAGGCAGGAGTTAATAAAAACCAGGAGACTGGGCCCAACAGTATTAAAAAACATTTTCAGCACTTCGGCAGGGACAATATCTAATGGGCAATTTGTAGGTTTCAGAGATTTCACTACATCACCAAAAGAATAGATGAAAACCAACTCAAACTGGTCAAACACAGCAGACTGAGCTGGGGCAACGAGCAGATCCTTATTAGTATTCATAATGACACTCTTGTTGGTGTCTTTTCTCACAGAATACACTTTGTCGAGAAAATGATGAAGAAAATGCTCACAAGTGGCTATTGAAACATCAGTCACGGCAGAAGTGCTTGGGTTAACAACAGCATTAATTGTATCAAATAACATCTTGGGGCAATGACTGCTGCTAGAAATAATATTAGAGAGGTACTGAGATTTTGCTTCATGTACAGCTCTCTGATAATCATTGAGGCAGTCCTTTCACATTTCCAGAGACACATGCAGTTTGTCCTTCTTCCATCTGCGTTCCACCTGCCTGCAACGATGCCTGATGAAACGAGTGGTGTCGTTCAACCAGAAGTCCATTCTTGGTCATTGAAAGCAGCAGTAAATTAATTGGTCGTGGAGGGAGTGAAGATACGCCGCTGACAGGATGCAAGACGTTTGCTGATTGGTTGGGGCGCTATCAGCTCAAACACAATAGGGAGATGATCTGAGATTGCAGTCTCGCAAATCTCTTTGAGGGAAAACAAGCAAAGAATCTCTGTCTGACTGTGTGTGTGTGTTCCTCAAATACCTCTGCAGATCAGGATCAGACTGATCTGAGAGTTTCAACATGGCTGCTGTGTGGTTCAAGGGTGTGCAACGTTGCATTTGTTTGGACTACAATGATACCGTTGCACACCCTTGAATTATTTCATAATGCTTTATGAATTCCGCTAGCATTGTCAACTATAGCCACCATAGTCACATGCGAACCATAGCCAATCACTGCAGAGCTCACTTCCATGACATACCTTAGGAAACAAGCAGATTTATACCGGCCACAGGGCGAGCTGGACCAGGATTTTGCCGGCGGTTTGGGCCCGTTCTGAGCATCTAAACTTACTGTTGTGGATTAATGAGACTAAACAAGTCCGGACTGAGTCTGTTCTGGTCTGAGGAGATCCGGATATGCGAGGACAACAAAGTGGAATCGAAATCTGTGGATGTTCATGTGTAGCTAGCTGCTAGCCCAACCCCACATGGCCCACCTCCCGAGTTGACGGACGCATCAGCAGGTCCAAAACCGGACTTAGGGTAAATAAAGTCTGTCACGCTTTTTCGTGAACATTGCAGTCATGTTTGCTTTGTGTCTGGTGCAGGAAGAAATGGTAAAAATGGGCTTTTGTCATGAAAGTGTCCAAGCAGCAAGTTTGGTTGCTGAGGAACTGGGGAAGTTGTGTGACGGACGCCGGCGGTGATACAGACAGCAACAGAGATGGTGAGTTTTGAGAGTTGAGAGATTTGTGACACATAGCATGTTTGGAGTGTATAGTTAGTATGTTATATAGTGTTTAGTGTAGTGTGGTTAGTGTGTAGTGTAGTTGTTTTTGTGTTGTGTTGTGTTGTGTTGAGACTGCTGCATGTGTAACAGGCAGGAATGAGCTGAGGATCCCTGAGCCTGAGGCATTGCCTGTATTTAAATGTAAATACTTACATATAACTTTGTACATTTCAAAAACTTATGCACAAATTTAGCAAGCAACAATTTATATTTGCATTATAACTAATACAGTTGGTTCATTAAACATATTTGAGGTTTTCACAGTAAAAAATCTAACTTTTTCCTACTCTACTTTTTTGTTATTTTGTGATTTTAGGTCCATAGTGTTAATATAGTATGTCAAAATGAAAAAAAATAAATAAATAACTGTACAGTCACACATGTGAGGTTCTGCTGAAAATAATGACACCAAACAAGGCAAGGTAAATAGTTTTTAAGGTGAACTATAATGGTAAAATCAAAAGTAGTCAAAAACAACCAATTATATCCCTGATGTCCCGCCTTCAAACACAACCTCATTTGGCCATCCATGAAAAAGCTACTTAACCTCCCACTTTTCTATAGGAATACATGCTTCCTATGGGCAATGCACTAGTATAAAGAAATGTTACATTTTTACATATCCGTGGTTTGCAGAAACGTACACAACTAACATTCATCCCAGTGATTTGGCTGGCTCATGCTATTTCTCCATCGACAGCTTGGTCTGCAATGTCAGTGCAAGTCTTTCTAGCAATGTGACCACGCTGTTTATGTAAAGTCAAAGGAAAGACATAACTGTAAAAGTGCAAGTTTAGGAGATGCATCACTTTAATACTTCAACTGAAGCTGCCGATGAAATCCAGTAAAGAGAATAAAAGCAGGAGTGATCTGACATGTGTGAGTCAGAGGCACACTGCCGTCACTGGCCTGAGCAGGAACACTGTTTTTTTTTTTTTTTTTCTCTGTGATGCTGCTAGACAGAATTAAGCCAGTCCATGTCTTTGCTGTTTGGGCTCTTCCTTTCTGAACCTAAATGAAATAATTGCTTTTATACAAAAATCAAAACATGACATGAGTTCGGAGAACATTTACTCTGGTCATTTGTTCACTGATTCACAAGCCGTGAGGGTTACTGAAATTGAGATACATTCCACAGTTAAAGAGATGCGTTACTATAGCAACAGTGCAAAAACGAGGGATGTTCCACAAAATGAAATTCACTAACAGTCAGACATAACTTCAAACGGACAGTGTTTTTCTTTCCCTTTGTCCTTTCCTCTCCCCCTGACTAAAGGTTAGCAAAGCTTTCATTAGATCTGCCACAGATCCACTGTCCTTGTGTCACCTCTCACATGCCACACACACGCGCACACACACAAACACACTCATTCATTTACACTCTTTCTTTACAACTGCAAGTTTGCAGCCATCCAAAGTGACTCCTTCAAGCAGGCTGGAACAAAGGAAACCATGACAACAGCATTCATTGATGTGCTCTTTTCAAACAAGGCGGCGGAGCCGGCTGTGCACAGATCTCCCCAGTAATGAGAGTGAAAACCTTGGAGCTTACTATACCCACACGAAGATTGGCTATACTTGTGCATGCTCTGATTCTTACCTCTGATTTTGCTCTTCCCTTAAAGACATTGTTTTGTATGCTGTGATGTACAGTATGTTTTTAAAAGACCACACATGCCGTCAGTCACTTCGGCCTGTGGCACAGAGATGTAATGACGTGGACTCAGACTACTTGTTGGACCTTCAACCATTACACATTGCAGATGGAGAAACCTGTGGAATTGAGTGCCTTGTTTGCAGCTAAAGCCTGGTGGAACTACACACAACAATAGAGTGTGCAGGAAACACACACTAGATGAACATACAGTAGATATCTACAGTCCAATGACTTACAAGTAGTCTGTGGAGTTTTTGACCACCATAAGCACTATGAAGCAGTGTTTCAGGAGTGGCCCTGTTTTGTATCTCACCCCACAAACAAACGGGCAGCAAGATTTAAACCCGGAGTTTAGTTTCACACTATTCTGCCAATTGACAGTTTGTATCAAACAGGAATGTACAACACATCCTCATACCTGAACGACTGAATTGGTCAATTGCCACTGACTCCCAAAAAGCATATGTCACTGGTCACAAAACAGCATGGCTATTGCACCGTCTCAATAACCACACTGTGTAGCTGTGTTCGTGTTGCCTTTACTCCACTGCCACACACCTTACACTTTATGACCCTGCTGTACAGCACCGCTGTAAACCTTAAAGGCACAGTAACCAGTCACTCGCTGTGCATAACAGAACAGAGTCCAGTAGGACACAATACTGAATGTTTTCAGACATAACAACATGGAATGTGGAATTGCTGGGAAAGCTCTGCGAATAATCAGTAAAACTCTTCCAAGTGGTTGCTTTTTATGGTTTTTGGGATGATCATGGTGTTTTGCATGCATTTTTGCCTGTGTGGGCTTGAGGGGTATTTTCCGAGGCTGGGCATGGCTTTCCTGGTGGCTGGAGCTCCTGCTCCTCACACACCTGCAGCTCATCTGCTCATCAGCCTCCCTTCCCTCCGCTCGCTGCCAGATTGTTTCCGCTCTTCCAAGTATTTATGGCTGCACCTCTCGATGTTCTCTAGTGGTTCTAGTTCCAGTGTTGTTAAACTGTTTAACTTTTCATCATTTCCTTGTGAACCAGTGCAACCTTCAAGCTCCATCTCCACAGCCACACAGGTTACACCTGTATTGCCACTCACCAGTGTATCAGCCTCTACCTCCGCCACTGAGTGCCCTGAGCCATACCTGCTTTCTCTTCACCTGAACAAATCAATAAATTGCTTGTATCCATAACCCCGTCTGCTTTTGGGTCCCAGTTCAATGTTCATAACTGTAATAGTTCTGACAGGAAAAATGTAAATTCATATGATAAACTTTGATAACGGCATAACTTGCAAAGAAACTTTGTACTATGAGACAGTTATATCTATTGATGAATTTAAGGGCATTGGCATCAGAAATGGGTGAAAATGACCTGCAGAGCTAGGACATTTTCACATCCTACTCTGTGAATTTAGGTTTTATTCTGACCAAACTGGATGGGATTGAGGAAATACAGGCCAATGTGTGTAATTTGTGTGAGTTTTAATTTGAACACAGTGTGTTTTATTATGAGTTGACAAGGTAACAAAGCTTTTATCAGTTCAGTAGTGAGAAACTTGAAGATGTACAGTTGTATTTTTGTGCTTCGTAAGAAAAATAAAATCATGAGTATTTCACTTTAAATTTGTTGTTGTTGTTAATTAAAAAGATGAAACTAAAGGGAACACTATCACTTCTTGCTGTCCAAAGGCGAGTGCGGGCTGGTTAGCTTGCTAACTTCAGTAGAAAACTCTTCAACACGATGAATAGATAGGGGTGGCTGTAGCTCAGTGGGTAGAGCTGGTGGACTGAAGGTTGCTGGTTCAAATCCTGGCTCTCCTGGGGCGGGACTGAGCTACCTGTCGAAGTATCCTTGAGCAAGATACTGAACCCCAAAGTTGCTCCTGATGTGCAGTAAGGGTCCTGCGATGAGCTGGCGCCCTTCGCCCATCAAGTGAACTGGTGGGCAAAGGGAGAAAAAAAAGCGGCAACATCCCGTGACCCTCACGGATTAAGCGGAAAGAGAATGGAACAATACATAGATGTCTCTGACATAACATACACTATTGTTTCTTCACATTGTGTTGATGATGTTGGAGAATTTTGAAAAAAATGTTTTAAACTGAAATTATGACAGTTTTTTATAGTAACATGATTTACCACATGTGATGCTTGAAATTCTGGAAGATAACTATTAGCTAATGATAATTTTTGGACTCATTTTAATCCTCTTCTCTACAGTTGCCACTGTAGTGCTGAGGCTATGAATTCATTGTGCTTCTTTACATTCCATAGCTTTGAGACATACATATGCGTACGTGACCTGGGTTTTGCGTTCAGATTGCTCTCTCTCTCTCTCTGTCTCTGTCTCTCTCTCTCTCTCTGTTTTTTTCTTTTTTTTATCCATGTGTTTCTTTTGTTGACTGCGGCCGGAGGGATGCACAGGGTCTAATGAGACTTGCTTGAACTCACTGGCTTCATTCCAGAGTCAGCATCGGGGATCAATATGCCTGTCTGCATTAATGTGAAAACATACACAGTGGTCGCTTGGCCCCTTATGTTAAAGCCATGTTCTCACCTGCATCGCTCTTATTGCACCACCAACATTGACCCGCCGTCCCCCCCCCTGGAAAAGGGGTTAGGAGTCATTTAAATAACATGGAGAGAGCACTAGATCCCTTCCCCTCCTGGGTTCCTGTGTCATTAATTCAAGTGTGGGAAGGAAGAGGGAGAGAAATGGAAGGAGAGATAGGGATCATGTCATATATTGGGCCTTGTCCCCTCTTGGCTAATGGCTGCCCATACATTATGAGTGCTCCAGTGTTGTCACTTATTAAACCTTAGATAAATGGCAACTCACTGTGTGGCAACAGCCTTTTAGCCCAGAAAACACTGACAGACATTTGACACTCTGTTATAACTAGCCTGTTAATGTGACCTCCTGGATTTCACAGCATAGCTTGAGCTAGGAGATTCTGCTTGTCAGGGGTCAGTTGCATATTAGCGGAAAGCACTGGTTTCACCTCATTTGGGAGCTGAGGGAAGCCAGTGATACTCCACCCACCTTCGGCTCTCCTGTCACTAACGCCGCTGCTGATGAGCGTTTGTTTGGCCCGGAGTTCATGGCCGCAGCCCATAGATTGAGGCCATGTTGATATTTAATGATGTGCTGCCAAAAGAAAGCAGACGTTGGCACTGGACAACCCAGCCGGAAACCGTTGGCTATGCTAAATGTCATTCTAATTACCCATCGCTTTTTGCACCGAATGCAGAAGTAAACATTTGCACAATTCGTTGCCCTCTTGATCCATCCATGCCTTCATTCGCTGTACTTCTCTTTATTATTTCTGTTAAGTGGCTAAATATTCCTCTTTTCTCTAACAGGGTTTGGCTGCTTGTTTTAGGATGTTTGAAACCAGGAGGTGTGAAAAGGTTCAACACTTACATTCTTAAGAGCACTTTACTCACAGAATGGCAGGATACTGATTTCTGTTTGTCAATAAATCCCATGAAAAGACCTAAAGCAACAATGAATGTGTCTTACTAAGAAGCATGTTTGCATCCAACGCCTGATTTATCTTATTCCGCTGTACCATAGACCTCTATCAAAGATAATTCTGATTTCTCCTCTTGCAAACACTGGGCGACATGTTCTTTCATTACCATGAACCCACACTCATTGCAGTTTTTTTTTTTTTTTTTTGGACCTTGTCTAAAACATCCAAAATATATAAACAAAATGGCTCCATACAATTCATTAATGTAATTTCAAACTGATTTGGAATCTCATGAAATTGGATTACACTGGACAACATTGTGAAGCCATTGTCTTTTACTTTTTTTCTTCTTTTTTTTTGGCTGCTTTGGTTTGTTCTTTTGTTTTATTTGATACATTTTAAGACACATCCCTGTCTACTTCAGTTGTTCAGCTGATTGCTGTGAAATTGTTAGTAAAGAATGTTTTGTGGAGTACAAAGCACCACCCATAGATAATGATAATTACAATAATGATATATTTTATTTATTTTTTTAAATAAACTGTTCCTCGAGGTGCATGCGTTCAAGGTGATGCACCAAATTCAGAATGAATAATGATCATATTTATTTCAACTTATTTGCAATGTGAATCACTAAGTGGAACTGTATTCTCAATAACTGCATGATAAAATCACACCATGACAGATAAATGATGACATGAAAACACAGCAGAACTGTTAATGTTGTATTCATTACCACCCAGAGTAACACTACTGGCAGGGCGTAGTGGATTACAGGCTGTATTGCCGGAGATTACATTCATTAGTTTCATGGTTGATGTCATTTTATGTGCACATAGCAAAGGTTCAGAGCTATAAGCACAGTTAATACAGCTGGAAGAAAACAAAATCATGTCGACTTCAAAGCAGAGACAAGTGGACTGTATTTTTAGACTCGTTGGACCATGAGAAATCAGTGTGTTTCAGCCTTCGCAGGACAAGAAATGGCAACGCAAAGGCATAGTGACATGTGGACAACATTCAGACAGGTACCCGCTGTGCTGGCTGCAGTGTGTATTGCTCCCGCCCCTTGGCTGCTGCCATTTTGTCTTCACAGTGTGACATGGAACCTAACACGACCTGAGAGAGAGGGAGAGGGAGAGCGGTCACGCTTGACCTTTCTGTGTTTCCCAGTAAATCAGGACTACTCTTCATATCTAATGATGCAGAAACAGTCAAACATGACCTTTGAAGTTACAATACTGTACTGTGGCACCACAACGCCTCTGCCCGCACCCTCAGTATCCACCAGCACGTACATGGATTGCTGATTTCCACACTTACATGGCTCCCAAATCAAGACAAATGGTTAGGCGCACTAAACATAATCAGTATGTAATTGACATTGATTTGCGAGATTAAGCGTGGAAAGTGTTGCAAGGTGGGAGGATGGGGAAGTGAATACATATTGTATGAAGGTGTTAGGATTTTCAGCTTTATGTGGGAGTTTGATCAGCTTTTTAAACAAGCTTACTGAGGCATGGCTTACAGCTGTTTGCTGCGGTGGGAAGGAGTTCGCAGCAGTGACAGATGCCGCTCCTCCAGTTGTTGAATTAAGGCCAGAGAGATAAAAATACCAAGAAGGAAATTATGACAGACAGGGAAATTGGACAAATGCACACAGAGGTTTAGAAACAGAGGAAAAGAGGTTTGTGCTGTCAGTCAATTGTGGAATACAAAAACAGCCATCTATCTCGCTTCCTTACCAGTTCTTGTCCTTCTGATGATTTCCAGGTGACCATAATGTCTGTCTTTACTGCTGGGGGGGTGGGGTGGGGGGGGGGGGGGGGGGGGGCTCGCACATCTGCTGTAATCTTTGTGCTTGTTAAGAAGTATAGCCCTCATCAAAAGGAGAACCATGAGGGCATTTCACTGCACTGCATAAACATCCATTACCCCCCCCAATCCCCTTCTATGTCATTATTGTGGTCCTGAGAGAGCAGAAGATGGAAGGACTAACAGAAAGGCAGATTGGTCCAAAACAACAAAACAAAACAAAAAAAAATCAAAAGGCAGAAGAAGAAAAGGGCTCGACACCTACACGAAATCACTGCTGTGTAGAAATAACTTGTTAGTGTTTGAGTTTCCTCCGATTGTTCCTGGATAATTGGACACTGGGAGGGCAGGGCAGGCTGTGCGTGTGTGTGTGTATTTATGTGAACGTGTGTGTATTTATGTGAGTGTGTGTGTGTGTGTTGGGGGGACTTTGTTATGAAACCAATTATTCCACCAAACTAATTACTTATTTTTCATCACATACATTAATGGATGTTTTTTTTTATTATTATTATTTGCTGTGAGGTGATGTAACTTGCCCTGTGGTGGGCTTAAACCAGGGTCTCTGCTTTACATCAGTACCACTGAAGAGGCTATACTGTTCGTATAGGAACTACAGAGGTTGCAGTGATCAGCAACAGTGATCATCTCTTTAAAGAAGAACTCCACTTACTATTAAAAGTCACTCATAACTTGTCAAACATACTCATCCAAATACTGTAATAACAGTATAGGTTCACTATGTTAGATATATATCTACATAGATCTACATATCTATCTATCTATCTATCTATCTATCTATCTATCTATCTATCTAAAATTCAAGCCAGTCAGAGTCTCAGGTCAGCTTTTTGAGCATTTGTTTATTAATATGATGAAATTAGATCTCCTTTATAGTATCTATATTTATTCTAACTCTCTATCAGTAAAACTGTTTTATACTGTTTTGTGGCATAGTTGTCAGGTGTTTGTTGACAACACAATAAACATATATTTTTTGAGAAAATGTTTTATGTTGGATTATTCTTTAAGAAATTTCCTTTAGTTTAGATTGTTTGGACCTTCCACCTAATACCATTGCTTTGTATTGCTGGGTGAATAAACAAGAACTTGTATGCTGACAGTGCAACAGTGCAACACTGTGAGAGAGAGAGAGAGAGAGAGAGAGAGACAGAGAGACAGAGAGAGAGAGACAGAGAGAGAGACAGAGAGACAGAGAGAGACAGAGAGAGACAGAGACAGAGAAAATAGCATAATCTGGTATCTTTCATCTGGAAAAAGGCAGTTATCTGATTATGAGAAATCTGATACACAAACTTAGATGTTTGCCTGACAATTAGTTTATTCATTGCATGTGTACATGTTAAATTGATTTAAATCATTGTGTGTTAAATCTAGACATGTGCAGGTGGACTCAGCCAGTGCTAAGTAAGGTCTTCTGCCTGCCTGTTGGAGAGCTACAGAGACTGAAGCCTCAAATCAAAGGTGCTGTATAAAAGACTGGCTACAACGTCTATTCCTTGTCCCCCCCTGGAATTATTCTGAAAAATGTTACTGTTTATTGTCCCCCCCCAACTATGAAATAGGATTTTTGCCCCTGCACCATACACCAGAGACTGTCTGTTCCCAACTCCACCCATAGAAAACCACCTGCTATCAGTTTCATCAAGCACTTTTTAGCACTTTATTGTGGGCAAAATGTATGTAAATAGAGCATTTCCAAGGTGTAGGTAGACAAAGAGTGGCCTCTGTGTGTGTGTGTGTGTGTGTGTGTGTGTGTGTGTGTGTGTGTGTGTGTGTGTGTGTGTGTGTGTGCGTGCATATGAACCAGTCGTATCTGACAGAGCCATAAAATGCCTGATAAATGCCAGTCTTTATTAGAAACTATTAATAAGGCGGAATGCCTCTCACTCTCCCATCCTCTCCAAGACAATGTGTGTCAACATGAACAATTACTAGGCTGATAAAACACACACGGCCCTGTCTACTCCATCTCCAGGGCCCTGATAGATTATGGGGGCCATTTATATAGCTGCAGAGGAGCCAAGATGAATCCTGTAATATATCTGTTAGCCTGCAATCTCCAGATGCTTACTAGATGAGGGATGACTTCACAGAGTTTTTGCTTCTTATTGCACATATACATTTAGTGACATTATATAACAGACTCATTTTTTCTCTATAATTTTTAAGATCTTAAATGTCTAAGTTTCTTTTACAGATCAGAAAATATCTGAACAAAAGATGGCATGACTGTATTATTTTAAAAACGTATTTAAGATTACTGATCATCTGACTTTTGATTTTAAGTTCATAAATCGATTACATTTGACATTTTTACATGTTTTTTTAACACTGACGACTGTAAAGTTGGACTGTCAAGTATTGATTTGTAAATAGCGACAGCTCATCGGTTTCCTGCCACTACCATTTATCTTCAAATTCCTCTATACAAAGACAGGCTACATGCTACCTTAAAGTTAACGTCCAATTATTGTCTTTTTTGTCACTTTACAACACCAGTGTAAAGAGTGTAACCGTTCATGAACTGAATATTTTGGGTGATCGTGAACTGAACGTACTGCATCCTGCCTGATGAATGTTTTTGTGAACGTGTTAATTCTTGTGTTTGTGAATGGCACTCTCGCAAAGTTTTACTTCGTTCAAGAGAATGCCATGGGGGATCCCCCAAATGCAGCCAAGGCGATGCCGACGCATGCACACTCAAACAAATTGAGGAAGGAAGACTTCCATATGTCTGAAAAAAGTAAGGTTATTTTCTTATTTTTGCTGACAAATAATTCGGAGTCTTCCAGTGTCCCTAGCTGTCCCCAAAGTTTCAGTTTAAACAGACTCAGCCAGTGTCGTAAGTATCGGCGGTGCCATCAGGGGCCCATGAAGTAAAAAAAAAAAATCAACAACAAAAAACAGCTGTCCATAATTGCCACGGGCCCCTGTTTTTTGTGAATGAAATAGCTGGGGGCGGGTCGGTAAGGTAACGCTGAGTGGCTGGTATAGGAGGAGGAAATGATAAGTTGTCCAATCACCAGGCGAGGTATTCTTTAGAAAGACAAGCCACTGGGCCAATCGTCACCTCTCTGCTGTGTCTGCAGCAGTGCACTGTGGGACGAGCTGATGCATGTCTCTCTCCCCGGGCCGGGAGAGTGATCATACCGTAAATTACCAAAGCATAGCCGGGGCGTTTATTTGTTTCAATCACTTAACAGACCAGGCGTTTATTTGGGACCAGACTTTTAATTCAACAGATGTACGTCTTCTGCAAGGTGTTGCGGTGGAGGAAAAGATTTAGCCAATCAGCACTTGCGGCAAACTCCTCATCTCTGCTGTCACTCACGGTGGCATACATTTGTTAAGCCCTGATCATTTTGTGGGACACTCACTCACGGCATACCCGTTTGCTGATCACCCAACCCCACATGTTTATCTCAAGGTCCTCGCTAGACTTCTTCCTCCCTTTTGCTGTCCTCCTCGGACAGACGCTGAATCTCTGACTCTCTTGGGGTCGACAGAGAAACGTCTAGTGGCTGCTTCTCCAGAGTTTTCCTCTGCATATTTTACAACGGAAAGTTTGATTTTCAAGTCATACTTTTTATTTTTTTGCTGCACGGGAGCCATGGCGATCATCACTGTGATACTGACTGACAGAAAGCAAGCACAATACGTGATAAAGGCGAATAAGAAAAACGTGCACTGTCAGTGGTAGTCTTCTTCCTTGATTTTTAAAAAGATAAATAAGACTCAGCATTTAAAAGAAATAAATGAAATAAAATAAAATAAAATAAAATAAAATAAAATAAAATAAAATAAAATAAAATGAAAAACAACAGTCCTTACATTGTAGATTCACATTTGAATAGAAAATATTAGACTGACACCAATAATTTGTTGGCCACAGAATTAGTTTTCTTCGTCAATCCAGAAAAAAGATTAGAGCTTTGCTGAAGGAACTACGGCGGCCGATGCTTACGTCTGGGTTGGCATCATAGACTGGTAGGCGTACGAAACATACGTCATCCCTATGGCTCTCAACCCAGTAGCAGCTGGTGACCACATGGATTAAAGCAAAAAAAAAAAAAAAAAAAAATCTTCTGACTGAAATGTTTTTCGAGCTGTAGCCAAGTCATATTCCCAATTTGTAATTTTTGAAACATGTTACAGGGCACGTTACTTGACTCGTGCTTAAAAAAAAAAAAAAAAAAAAAAAAAAGATTTACAGCCTCACCCCACACCATGTTCTCTAATGCAGACATCAAGTTTAAATATTTGACCAGCAGTGTTTTACAGGAGGATGATCGAAACAGCTGTTCTATTCACACTTAAAATGTTTTTTGTCTAATTTTCAAACTACGAATTCAAACTGTGCCTTTTTTGCCAAGCTTCTCTCAAGTTTTACTCTAATAATCAACCATCTACAGAATTTTTATGTACGCTGTGTTTCTACTTCTTCTTGTTGTCATCATCATTATAAATAATGATAATAATAATAATAATAATAATAATAATAATAATAATAATAATAACAATAATATTGTTTAAAGTGAGCCTCTTATTGTTTTACATTTATTCTATATGTTATAATACAAGATTTCAGCATCAAGCTACAATCAGGCTACCTTCATGATTTTGTACAGTCAAACTAACCAAAAACTTTGTATTGGAATACCAGAAGTGCATTACTCAGTGTGGTCCCTAGGTGGCACTGTAGCTTTATTGTGGTGTTACAGAGTTGATGTTGAAACTGCAGAATAAATACAGCAGTAGACTGGCAAGACATGGCTCTGTACACATCATATATTACATGGTGTCAGAGTGAAACTTAAGGAAAAGAGGAAGACAATGGAGCAGATAAAACCCCCGACCTCACTAAGTCTGGAAGGAAATCTAGTGGAAAATTGGAGGATCTGGATCCAGAGAGTTGAACTTTTCCTTATCACCAGCGAAATTAATGTGTGACTGATTTAAAAAAATGAAGAATGAAGCGAGAGACTGTGAGTTTGAGCATCTTACCGACTCACTGATTCGGGATAGAATCATGTGTGGAATCACGGATGATCAAGTTAGAGGATGCCTACTGAGAGAACCTGACCTCATGCTAAAACAAAGCAATAGACATTTGTAGAGCCAGTGAGTTAAGTCAGAGTCAACTCAAAAGCCTACATGAGGAAGTTGAAATTCCTGTTCATAAAGTCACCAAGCAAAAAACAACACAACAAAAAGAAATACAGTGGTCCCTCATCACAGAGTATAAAGATGAGAAATCAAGGGAACTGCGCCAGATGTGGCTACAGGCATGTGCCCTGCCTACGGACAAGTGTGCAAAGCCTGCCACAGGAAAAATCATTGTGCAAAAATGTGTAATTTACCAACACACACAGATAACCATAAAGTGCAACAGATAAACAAGGCAGAGGCTGATGATCAAGATTTTTTTTATTGGCTCAATCCAAGCAGAAAAACATGACCACCCAGCCTCACAGAGCAATACTGTGGATGCAAAGAGGGAAAAGTGGCATGAAAATCTGATTGTCAGCTAGAAAGTTTTGAAAGTCAGGCTGGACACTGGAGCTGATTGTAACGTCATTTTCATGAATGAGCTCAGAAAGCTCACTCCAAGCTTGTTGCTTATGCAGGCCACCAAATTCAAGCTAAGGGAAAAGTCATGGTGACATGTCAGTACAAAGACAAAAAGTGTGACGTGGAATTTGAATTCATAAAGAACAAGGCACCTGCAATTCTGGGAGGAGAGTCATGTCAAGAAATGTGTCTTGTCTGACTGCATGTGCTTAAAACAGAGAGTGACATTCTTAGTGAAAATGAGGATTTATCCACTGGACTAGGCTGCATACCGGGAGTATACCACATTCAGACAGATCCAGATGTCACTCCGGTTGTTCATGCACACAGGAAAGTGCCTGTCACCCTAAAAGACAAAACTGAAACAGAGCTGAAAAGAATGGAAGGCTTAGGTGTGATAACCAAACAGACAGAACCTACAGATTGGGTGAACAGTATGGTGACTGTTACAAAATCCGGATCTGCATTGACCCACAGGACCTGAATACAGCCATTAAGAGAGAACATCATCCATTGCACACAATAGAAGAAGTAGTAGCTGAAAGGCCAAATGCCAAATTCTTTTCAGTTTTTGATGCAAACCAGGGGTAATGGCAAATCCAACTAGACGAAGAAAGCTCTCACCTGTGTACATTCAATACATCATTTGGTAGATATTGATTTAAAAGACTTCCATTTGGTATATCGTCAGCACCTGAAGTGTTCCAGAGGTGCATAGCCAGACACCTAGTACCCAGCACCAGTATTCAAGTACTATGATGTCGGCAAGCCAGTTACTTTATATGTTGATGCTCTGAGGGCCTGGGAGCAGTGTTACTTCAAGGTTAGTTACAAGAGTTTAGAAAGGCAGTGGAAGAGGATGCTGAGTTAGGACTGGCCGCAGATCTAGAGAGACCGTGATATACTGTACTGGCCGGCCATGGCCAAACAGATAGAAGAAGTGGTGGCACATTGCTCTGTGTGTAACACACACAAGAACAATAATCCCAAAGACCCACTTATGTCACATCCAGTGCCTGAGAGAGCATGGGCAAAGATCAATGTGTGGATTATTTTTCAAAGTTTCCAGAGCTTGTCAAACTGAGTGGAACCTCAAGCAAACATATTATCATTGGACTCAAGTCTATATTTGCAAGGCATGGTGTGCCACTTGAGTCATTCTCAGACAATGGCAGACAGCTGGTGAGCCAGGAGATGGTGGACTTCAGCACTGAGTGGGGTTTCGAACACACCACCTCCAGTCCGACTTTCCCACAGTCAAATGGACATGTTGAGACAGTAAAGAGGTAAATAACAGACAGTAAAGAACCTGTTGAGGAAAGCTGGTGACCCAAACTTAGCCCTGCTGGAATACCAGAATACTCCATTGAGCTGGGCTGGCCTCTTCCACACCTTTTGCTTTGATGACAGTTTTGCACACGTCTGACATTGTCTCAATCAGATTCATGAGGTAGTCACCCGGAATGTTTTTTTTTAACAGTCTTGAATGAGTTTACCAAAGGTGCAGAGCACCTGATGGCTGCTTTGCCTTCACTCTGCAGTCCAACTCATCCCAAACCATCTAAACTGGGTTTAGTTTGTGTGATTGTGGAGACCAGGTCATCTGACACAGCACTCCATCACTCTCCTCCTTGGTCAGAAAGCCAATACAAAGCCCGGAGATGTGTTTGGAGTCATTCTCTTGTTGAAAAACAAATGATGGTCCAACTTAGAGCAAACCAGTTGGGATGGCATGTCGCTGCAGAATGCTGTGGTAGCCATTCCGGTTAAGCGCGCCTCGAGTTTTATATAAATCACCGACAGTGTCATCAGCAAAGCACCCCTACACCATCACACCGCCTCTTCCACGATTCACGGTGGGAACCACACATGTAGAAACCATCTGCCCACCTTTTCTGTGTCTCACAAAGACACAGCGTACCAACCCTACACAACTGATGGTCTCACACAGAGCAGGCAAGAAATGACACAAATTAACTCTTGACAAGGCACAGCTGTTAATTGAAAACCATTCCAGGTGACTACCTCATGAATCTGACTGAGATAATGTCCGAAGTGAGCAAAGCTGTTATCAAAGCAAAAGGTGGCTACATTGATGAATAAATTATTTAAAAGTATCAAACTTATGTTTACTACATAAATCTTTCATAGTTTTGATGTCCTCAATATTAATCTTAAAAATTTAGAAACAAAGAAAAAACAGTGAATGAGAAGGTGAGTCTGATTGTCAGGCTGAGATATTAGTTCAGTGCTGAAAAGAGCACAGGTGGAAATCAGTTTGAGCTTTTATTTTAAACTAACAAACTAATTTTGAAGAAAAATGCATTTTTGCTCATCTGAATTTAGTGGCTGATCTGATTGAATGGTATCCCAGTTTTGCTATCACAATATCAGAATGTCCCTGAATGATTATTGTGGTCAAAATAATTCATTTCTTTTGTTTTTTTTGCACATCAGTATAAAATAAATGAGCAGCAGCCACATACCATGCATTGTATACTTTGTTGAGAACAAAATTACTTTACAACAGTCAATAGAAACCGAAATCATCAACCCTCTGAGGGCTCCTGACAACATCTGGGCATGGGCATTAATCCTGGTACCTAACAGCAGTCAGGGTACTGTTGGCTATGACATGGAGGTCTGTGTGACCTTCCAAGGATATGCCTCCTCAGACCATCACTAACCCACAAACCGTCGGTTGATACCCTTTATGTCCCCATTATAACATTAGAACACCTTCAACTGCATGCACTATAAATACAATTTGATATACAGGTAACAACTAAAAGGTAAAATGAATTTTTCAATCTTTAATCATTTTGTAAAGTATGTTTGTAGTCATTCTGACTCATGACAATGTTAGGTACAAAGTAACCTCATTCACTGGATGGTTTGATACGCATAACCATCAAGTAGTATACCATGAGTAACACTTTTGATAAGGGCAGGAATATTCAGAAAATACTTTAGATGAACCATCTGTCCATCACCATCTATCACAGGCAAAGTTCAACAAAGACTTTAACCTTTACTTTTAATATTACTGTCTGTGTAGAAGACATTCCCCACAATAAGTGTGACTAATCAGACCACTGCTTAGGCATTAGGGTTTCTTCTAACGATGCTACAGTACACTTCTACATTCTACATTCATACATTTTGACTGAGATTCACTCATTTAAATGTATAAAAAGAAGGTGGGGGTTCCACTAATAGTAGTGTTTCCTAACAAAGTGTTGGAGTTAAGGGTCGCTCACAGTCAGCGTCAGAACCTAGGTTCATCTCTCTGCTTTTTCTTTCCTTTCACTTTTTCTCTGGACTTCTGGCCCCCCCTTTCCCCTTCCATCTCTCTTTCTCTCTCTCTCACACACACACACACACACACACACACACACACAGACACACACACAACCACCTCTCAGTCAACAAAATAAAGCCATGTATTTCCTGTTGTTAGGAACTGAGCTGGACTGCTGACCTATAGCCATAACAGGCCTTAAGGGGAGCAGTGATCGCTTTGCTCTTTGAAGGTTGGACTCTTGCCTTCTTCTTGATTATACAGTAGGGGGCAATTCAGTATCAGTATTATGAGAAAAAAAAATATCCTGGCGTTTGTCTCTTCTATGCATCTGAAATCCTGTCATACAGTCACAATTTGTTAGGTTTGAGTGACATTTCACTGCAGCTGAGCAGAGCAGTGAAGGCTCAGAACAGAGGGTCTTTAAATTCAATACCAAAATGGTACAAATGGAATGTAGCAGCAGGGAATAATAATAGGATACAGTACGTACTGTAAGCATAGGCCTGGCCCTAGGCCTGCTCCAAAAATCAGGAAGCGACACAGCAGTAACATTGTGGATGACATTAGAAACAAAACTGATTTAGCTTAAACGGATACAGAAAAGATTTTTTTACATGCAAAAAAACTTTCAACAGCAGTATCTGAATGGGTGGCTACAGCTGCAGGCTGAGTAACACTGTTAACCTTTTCAAGTGTGTAGTTGGACACTATATTGTGTTATTATTAATGTTGCATTCAGGTCAATGTGTCCATGTGTTGTTGTTTGTTGGGTTTCAGTTCACCTTGTTATGCTTTCAGCATATTTTTTGAGCATGCAGTACCTTTGATGTTGTTCTGGCGAATATTCTGGACAGTATGCGTACGTTTGCTGGATTGTTTAAAAACGTATACACCTTATACACCCCACCAGGGGTACTCAAATACAAATCTTGAAGGGCCACAAAGATTTTTTTTTCAATGACTCAAAGGTCCATGTATTGAGGTCGGTCAGGCCACATGCAAATGTCCTTTTCATTCAAAACAACAAAATACGAACTAAAAAAAAAATGTCATTTCCATTATAACATAAATTAAAATACATAGTTGAATATTTCCTCTTTTGTTTGCCTTCAAACATTGTGTCCATCACTTCATGCCATGCATGATTTTATTAGTTCTGCATCTGAGAATGGCTTCTTGTGCTTACCCAAAATCCACACCACTCTAAGTTAGCACTCAATTGCTTTGTTGTTGTGTCATAGATGTGACAAGAATCGTGCTTGCAGCTTGATGTGATGATTTCAGTGCATTTATTTGTGTTGTTCTTACCTCTGAATTTTGAGGAAATGTCTCTTCAGAATTCCTATGCTACGTCTCATAATGCCGTTTCAAATTGGAAATCTTCATCACAGCTTCTCCTGGCATATTGTAACGCTGTGGCGCAATGACTCGTGGGTATTCTGTTGGTGTTGGTGTAATTATGGTTTGTGAATGTGTTTGTGAATAAGATATGTAAGATGGTTGTGGGTTAATTCACGTCGGTTGTTCTGTGGTTAAATGGAGTTTTAACAAGGATGATAAAAATTTTGGCACCTTGAGTTAAATGGATGTTTGCTGTGAGAGACTCCCCATCTGTTATGCCTACAGCATTAGCGAAAATACATAATGAGATGTTGGCTACATTCCACTAAATGACATTCGCCCAACTTGCTATTACCGCTATAGTGTTAAGTACGTGGGTCTTGTCCCGGCTGGAGGGAGAATGAATGCAAACTGTAAGTCTGTACTTCTTTGAAATGCCTTGGAGTACTTGGAACATGCCATTTTCAATATCTTACAACCGGCAAAATGTGAACATGTGAACTGCTCCAAAAATGAAAGTGAAAGTTAAAAATTGTGCTCGAAGCAGAGAGAGACCCAGCAGTCTGTGTGTCGTTGGCATGGAGACAAGTCCCGGTGTACACGTGCTGACCCAACCACAACACATGGTGAAGGAATAACAGTTCGGGGGCCACAAACAGGAGGCCGGTGGGCTGGATGTGGCCCGCCTACTGAGGACCACTGCACTACACCGTGACACAGTGTGAAAGTTTGGATCTATAAGGAGGAATTCTACTGAAAATCCTAATTTGGTAAATCTGAGACAAAAGAAAATATTGGATGTAGAATCTGAACTTAAAAGGGGATAAGAAATGAAATACTTCACATGATGGTAGACCCAACAAATGATGCAGACTCTGGCATTTAATGAAATTTAACAGACAACTAGTCTGACCAGTGTTGTCCATTAGATGTTTCACTTTGGTCATGTATTCCCCTTATCCTGAAGATATAGTGTGAGAGTTTTTACATTTCCTGTTTTTTTTTTCTTTTTCTTTTTTTAAAACAAATATTTACATTAAATATATCAAACATTTATACAAACCATCAGAGAGCCCGTACGGGTCAGGGCAGGTGTAAATGTCCATGCATGTGTGTGAGTGTGTGTATCAGTTGCAAACAGTGGAGTTGAGTCTATTCTTGGCAGGCCAGTGTGTCAGGCAGCTCAGATAGGCAGTGACAGCTCACCTGCGGTGCATAGGGCACTACTGGCCTGCAGGCAGACAGAGGAGGGAGGAAGGGAGAGAGGAGGAGGGGGTGGCGATGACACAAACCCAGCATGACTCACCCACGTAGACACACACTGCGGGGGTTAACACGATCACATTACTTACTGCACAGCGCAGGTGGGGGCTGGAGGTCGCGGCGTCGGTGGGAGCTGTGGACGACGTGTATCGCCTTTGATGAAAAAGGATGGAAGGCTGGAGAAGGAGGAGGGGTGAAAACAGAGGAAGAAACCTCACTGGACACAGATGGATAGAGACAGGTCTCCACTGAGTGGGGGTCATTAGAAGATCGGGGGAAACTAAATCTCATATAATACAAATGTAGATATTTAATAGAGCTCTATTGGCATCTGAGTGTGTGTCCACGTTAATTCAATAGGTCTGATAATTAATTTCTGTTCTGTTTATGTCAGATGTGCTAAAACACGACCCAAATGCAGAACAGAAACAGACTTGCTACAAAAAGCGAGCTTTAATGAATACTGATAACCAGTCCAAATAATCCCAAAATCAAGAGAATGCCGACAACAGTAAAACAAAATCAGAGTAAAAACTTTAAATCCTCGGAGAACAGGGGCAGGTCGCATCTGTGGCTTAGGGGTAGAGCCAGTGTCTTATCTGAAGGTTGCTGGTTCGATTCCCCTGGTCCACATGTTGATGCGTCCTTGGGCAAGATACTAAAGCCCAAACTGCTTCTGATGTGCTGGTCAGCACCTGCATGGCAGCCACACCATCAGTGTATGAACATATGTATGAGTTACTGTAAGTCACTTTAGACAAAAGCATTGGATAAATGCCCTAAAATGAAAAGACAAGTTAACATGAAAACAGGAGTGAGATGGGGATGAGAAGTGAACAGTCACACAGTGACTTGACCACACAGGCTTAAATGAGGAGGGAAGGGAAATGCTAATATATGAGGGGGATGCAGTGCAGGTGAGGAGGGAAAGCAGACTGGGGAAGAACTCAGGTAACAGTGATACGAATATGGGCTCTTAGAGATGGTTCTTATGGCTCAGCTCACTAAAAAGAGCTGGCTCTTTCGACTCCCAAGTTGCTCTTCATATTTTTTGTTGCTTGAATTAATTTATTACCAAAAGTAATGTAAAATTATGTGTAAATTGAATTACTGATTTACAAGACATATCATTCTTTTTATTTATATGGCTTATTGCACTCAACATGGAACAGAGTGCTACAAAAAAATTCCCACATTACCCATATTCCCATATTACCCCCAATTTCCACTTGATACGTCTCTGCTGCGTTACGTCTCCGCCACGCCGGCGGAGCTGATACGTTTGACTTTAGTCTATGTGTCAATCCCCACCAGGTCCGCTGCGCTGCGTCTCTGCTCCATCCCAGCTCCAGCAGTCGTGAGTGATCATGTGATTATCGCAGGAACTCCTCTGCCTCATGACGCCAGCTGACTACCGTACTGCGCTGTGGCGGACTCAAACCGCAACCAGTGGGGATTGCCGGACGGCGGAGCAAAACTGGATTGGAGCTGCAAAATTGGGAGTTAGACAGTTTTTCATCGATTTCACACAGCTGAGGGTGCCGCTTAGCTCGGTCGGTAGCGCGCGCGACCCATGTGCCGATGCTCTGCAGCGGACCCGGGTTCGACTCCTGGCCTGGGTCCCTTTGCTGCGTGGCACTCCCCCTCTCTTACCCTGTTTCCTGTCACACTCTTCAGCTTGTACTATCAATAAAAGCCAGAAAAGGCAACAAAAATACTAAAAAAATAAAATAAAATTCACACAGCTGTCAGAGGTCCAACAGCTCTATTTGGTATGCATTGCCACAAACCCATCCGTGGTCCTGAATTTCAGCTGTCTAAAAGTTGCTCAAGTGAGCTCTACTGGGAGGAGCCTGTTTCTGTGCCTGCACCTTTAAATGCTAATGAGCTCCATCTGTCAACGCCTACTTGCCTGCTACACTCCCTCTCAGGGAGACAATGCCTCTTTCTCTATGCGGTAGCATGCGCTAATGTTAGGGTGGATGTATCGCTGTGGCTTGTGGAGATGTTTTTGCTCAACCATACCAGCTTGACCCAGAATCGGACCCAGAAGGAGAGGCTCCTGAAGAAATGCAGACTCTGCAGCTGCAGCAGGACGTTTCAGAATGGTTAGTGTGCTGGAAAACGTTAGTTAGTTTGTATGTGTTGTTACAGTTACTACCATGTAGCTAATGGCTAACAGCTAGCGAAAGCTGTGTTTGTCTCCAACTCAGTCTCCAAACTCTTGGACACTGTTCGCATCATCTCTGTCTCCAGTCTGCACGTTTCCAGACTTTTTATTGCGACAACCAAGCTCCATCAGAATATTATTAACATTAAACTCACTTCAAACAGCATTGTATTGCAGACCGAAGTGGAGGTAACTAGTTAGCCTATTTCCAGCTGACTTCACCATACTGATAGGCAACTATAAATACTATCAAAACATGGTGACACTTTTATGTGGCTCAGGTGACATTGCTGGGTCCCGTATGGTTGGGACTGATGTTTATACGAGGGTCAGCGTAGAGGCAGCCAGCATAGCCAGCTTTGTACTGACACTCGTTACTGAAGCAGTCCGATGTGAAGTGGTTAGCACACACACACAAGCTAACATGAACTGCAGCTGGCACATTGTCATTAAAAAATGAAACACAACCACTGTCTCTTCTGTTGTTGTGTAGCTGGGACAGAATGTAGGCTGATGTTGATTTTTACAACCAACAACAGAGCAATTTGCGTGTCCAGCTCTGAGCAACGACATTAAGAAACACTGCTATCTTACCGCTGGACACACCGAACTTCAGCTCAGGGATGAACGCCCCCTCTCAGATATCTCCTATCACTGTGCAAAGGAGGCCGGCCTATGAAAATGACTCCTTTTGTTAAGTAACGAAAGGAGCTGATTCTGAACAGCCTATAGGAGTGCAGTTTTACCAGTGGGTGGGCTGCAGAGACCATGTAGGAAATGCTTGTTTTCCTCATTGTGGGAATTGGCAGGCTCAGGGAGGACCAGCTTATGTATGTAGAGACCACAGAAAACATGTTTTTCATAATATGGGACCTTTAAAGTACGTAGACTTCTGCACAAGCTGTGACAAAGAGCTCTGGTTGTATGTTCGGGTGGTTGTGTGGTTGAATGCAGTGGACTGAGTTTATTCAGGTGGGGTTTTCTCATGTTTCTCACAATACACTGCAAGCAGCGTCATTTTAAGTAACATGACCCCATGGAATGTTATTACCATCCAGATTGATTGAAGGACACACAATGAACATTGCTGAAAATTGTTAAGCACGACCGATTTATCAGTAGGCTGATTTTATCGGCCGATATTAGCCTATAACAGATATATTGGCATCGACGTATGTATTGTCCGATATGCACCGATCTGATTTATATTTATAAACTATAATGCAGAAGACTTGCTTAGGGTAATTTAAAACTGGTGTAATGACATGGTTTTTCCAGCAGAGTGCACTTCAACGGGTGATAAATCAGCTGGTATGAGGAAATGTAACAGCTACCTCACTAATGGTTAAACTATAAACCAGCACAAAAATTGGCAACGGGCAAATTGGCGGCTTGCTGCCCTGTCTAAAAACTACTGTCATTTCGGCGGTGGACCTCATTCACTTACATTGCTGCGCATCGAATAGTTCCAGAGGTAAGTTGCTGAAACTTCAACCTCTTTTGAATTGTCAACTGTCAGAGGCCCTTTGTAATGCTTATACTGGTTTTCATTTGTATATGCATAGCGTAATTATCTATATTTTTATCTTCGTCGTTACAGCCCATTTTTAAGCATTGCCTGCTAGTTACTTAGTTAGCGCGACTTCGCCAGCTGTGGGTAACTAACAAGCAGTACTTACATGTAGTATAAAGGGGTTTCATCTATTGTGGCTTTTATCTGCTGAACCTGACTGTGTCAGCCATCATTAGTTGGTTGTGTGTGATATAAGACCAGTTCTAGCTGCTAGCACTAGTAGAAATAAGGGGGCATTTGTGATAAATATTTCATTTAATATTTCTTTGAATTTTGGGATGCTAACTTTTCATTATGTGACATGTTGTTGAATGTACTTAATTTCTTGTACTGTTCTGTGTTTGATTTAACATGGTTACTCTCTTTCATGTAGGCTACTGCGCTTTATTTTAAGCGGCTGCTGCGGTTGGTGAGGGCGGCTGCTGCTGGTGGTCACGACTGCTGCTGCTGGTGGTCACGACTGCTGCTGCTGGTGGTCACGAGACCATATTCTAGTAATATTCTTAGTCTTAACATGATCATGTTTCACGTTGTGGTCCTGGGGGTGGCCACTTTCATCAGAAGAAGTGAGCTAGCTGCTGGGTGAATGCTGAACGGACTCTTAGTGCTACCACGAAGGTATGCTAATGGCTGAATCGGATTCATAAGACAAATCATGGAATCAATAATACAGCCCAGTTGTGCTAAAATGAAAATCATGAGACATTTATCATCAGATGAATAATATGGAAAAGAAAAGTTAAATATGAACACTAAGGTTTCCCCCCCCAAAAAATGTAAAACTTATCTAAGTAATGGACAGCTTTTCGTTGTCACTCTGCCTCTCAAAAAACTGACATTAACAACAATGCAATAATGCAATAATAGATGAAAAAGTACTTGGGTGTGTGTTTTTTTAAATATTTACTGTTCAATAACGC
This sequence comes from Acanthopagrus latus, assembly GCF_904848185.1. Lineage (NCBI taxonomy): Eukaryota > Metazoa > Chordata > Actinopteri > Spariformes > Sparidae > Acanthopagrus > Acanthopagrus latus. The sequence goes on along the minus strand of NC_051057.1, from coordinate 2,061,195 downwards.
AATCGCTGCTGTCTGTCCCATAGAAGAACATGACAGTCAGCCTGTGTTTTGGGATTATTGGGGCTATGAACCACGTGACTGCCCCTGCAGCGATATGAAAGAGTGTCACAAGTCTTTCTGTCTATGGCACTGCTCCTCAGTTAGGAAAGTTGCTAAATTATGTCATCACCTAATTTGTATAACTGGCCATATGCATTTAATTCTAATGGCCGCTGTAGGAGAGATGAATAATGTTGTGGGAGAGACAAAAAAAAGGCAAAAAACACTGTTAATATGTTTAGAACTACAACTAAACTTATGTTAGTGCAGTGATTTATTTTAAACAAAGAAAATGTTACAGTTACATCAGTGAGCGGCAGCTTCACGCATGCACAATTTACTCCATGGACGGGCTGAACATCTCCCGCTCTGACTGCAGCAGGGAGGGACTGTTGCGTGAGGACTGCACGAAAACCTAGAAAAAAAAAATATATAAAAACATAAATTATTTATAAAGCACTTTGTCAGTGTTGCCCTCTCCTGGCGAGAAACGTCTCCATTAGTGATGGCTGTATGTCTGAAACCAATTTGGAATTTTGAGTTTTTAAAACCTTGAGATGGCTGTAGTGGCCCAGTGTTGAAGCTACAGCAGCAGGTTAAGTTAACTACTCTAAATCACCAGTTATAATTTTGTTTCCACAGCATATAAATACATACATGTATATACCTTAGAATATGAGTACACAGGTCTTTCATGTTAAGTATGTAGACTGAAACGTATCGTTTGTAAATCAACAGTGTCTCAGTAACCTCTGCTGCATTAATGGGAAATCCAATTTGTGTTAGCACTGAGCTAGCTTGTTATATAAAATCGTTCTGGGAATCAAAGAAAGCATGCTTTAATATTGTTTTGTATATAGTATGCAGCTCACACGCTATGGTTTTCATACAAGTGTTTCAAACATACTAATAACCATACTATTTAATCAGCTCAAACAGCAAATGTCATATTCATAGGAGTCTCAGGCTGTTCTCTTGCTAAAACCTAACTGTAAAGATGCCACTGAGGTATGGAAATTTGGCACCGATTTCATTGGAATTGCTACTCTACCAATGTTATTTCATCAGTACTCAAGTCCTGAGTTTGGTACCCAACCCTACTTGTCAGTAGTATCACATTTATTTCTGTGCCTGTGACAGAATCTCACATTTGCAAAGTTGCAAAACAACTGATATCAGTCAGCACAATGTCTGCTACTACTTCCACACCTTGGTTTATGTCTTATGAGTTATGCCAAGCTGGTCATCAGGAGCAATGTTTCTTAACGAAAGAGGCCTGTGATATCTACATGCTCAGCTCAGCCATTCAGACACACTCACACACAGATGGAAGAGCAATTTGGGAGAAATTTGGGTATCAGGGTCCTACCCAAAGACAGGATGTCAAAGATCGAACCACTGACCCACTCACTAGAAAAATTACTCTGCCATCCGATGTGTTGAAACTTGACGTTTGTTTGGGCTCAGTTCTCAATTTTATGTCGTGACAATGCTGTGCTTGTGGTCTTTTTAAGTTTAAGCACAAAAAACAGTTGGATAGGTTTAGGCAAAGATTATGATGGGCGTACTCTGAGATTCCACTGGATGCATGTCCATTGTGTTCAGGCTTCGCTATGGTTTTGCACCGTCATCTGTTGTCTAGCGACCCCCCTAGCTGCATTTTGAGTCCGGCACAGCGCAGAACTACTGGACAGCTGGAGTTGTGAGACCAAGGAGTTCCCACGATAATTACATGATCACGTGCGACCGCAGTTACAGGTATGTGTTACAAACACGAAGTGTTCCCAACCAAAGGATTAGAAGAAAAGCTTGTGTTTGTCTCTTTTTTCAGATTTTTTTTTTTTCGGAGTGTTTTATTTTTGAAAATGAACCAGAAGTTATGTTGTTGTTTTGGTACATGACTTCCTGTCTGCTCTGTGCTGAATTCGGCTGATTGCTGCATTTTGTTCCAGCATCCTGCAGAAGCAGAAGCCCTGTGCATCTGCTCCAGCAGGGCTCTTGAACTGAGACGGAGCACATACGTAACGCAGTAGAAGTAAACACATACTGACCACATTAGCTCTGCTGCTGTGATGGAGATGTTCTGACTTCCCATCAGAAATGTTTTTCATCACTACAAACAAAGCGCCTTACAAAAGTTGAAACATTGTGGCCCCGCTTAAAAAATCCTGCAAATGTTAAAACACAGTCTCGACCTGGCAGTCAGTGGCTTGTCAGCCTTGTAGCCGATATCTACACCTACATCCCATCCAACTCCTGACATGAAAGCTTGGTCATAAACATATAATGCAAAAATCATATTTCAGGTTTTGCAGAATTGTCATTACCTACGACAGGTATGCGAACGTGTCTGTGGTTTGCTGAATCAAACTACAAAACTGAATTACTGGCAACCTGCTCTACTTCCTGATTTACAGCTGCCCCAAATGCTAATTTGTGACACATGAGGTATCACAGGACACAGTGATCAGGGGGATGAATGTGATAGAGTGATTGACATTGTTTTCTGGCATATATTGTACAAGCAGAAAATTGAGGTCCTCGCGACCAGGACATAAATAGTGTGTGAGTAGCAGTGTTTCTGTGTGAGCTGGATTGAGCAATGCTGTGAGCACCATGTCTCTCAGTGTGACACTCACTTTCATTGAGCTGTTCAAGGGCCTCCCAGAAGTCTAGTTGTGTGTTTGTCCAGGAGCCCCTGCTGCTGGGTGCTGCGGCGACCAAATGGCATACACAAACCCGCACGCCTCACTCGTCCCCTACCAGATCAGAACAGCACGAATGTTGTGCTGAGCAAACCCCCCCCCAGTCTGCAGGTAGCTAGCAGAGGAGGTAGAGGGAGAAGGCTGGATGGATGGAAAGAGAGGGAAGAAGAGGTGGTAAGGGGATTGACAAAGGTTGAAGTAGAACAAGGTACAGGGAACTGAGTGCAGGAGGAGAAAGAGGAGAAGTTTTGGGAGAACAAGAGGAGTTTTGTTGGGAGGAGAGAGAGAAGCGCAGGGTCTTAAATAGCCGTTTGTCCCTTCTGCAGCTTGGCAGGCCAGCAGCGCTAATGAAGACTTCAGAGCAGACAGACTGTCCAACACTGCTGGAGACCAGAGGCCGAGAGAGAGCGCGGGAGAAAAACAAAGAGGTGGGAGGGTGATGATGAAACAAACTAGATGATGACTTGGTTAGAGCTGAGCTGGTTTTGGACAGGATGCTTTGTGCTTTTCACTGGAAGCGTGTTCCCCGTGTCTGCTCTGTGTCAGGCGGTCGGATAATAAAGATGTGAAATCAGTAAACCCGTCATGACAAATATTCATGCTGTGTTCAAACAAACTAACATCGTAACATATCAAAATGGTTTGAAGAGATAATTGATCATGCTCATATACATATATATGTAAAATATACACCTAACTATATGTAAACACTGATACATTATTTTTAAAATACACCGTTAAAACCTACCAGATCAGTGTTTGGTCAACCAGTCTGCCATGGCAGCAGAGCTGGTTTCACTTTGGTCTCTGTTTATACTTCCACTGGCTCTGCTGGGTTGCGTTTCTACTCGTTGCAGCTCTGGCAGTCTGGACCCTTCAGCAGCAGACACTCTCCAACAGGTCCTTGCTGCAGACCTCCATTGCGAGGTCGGTACTGCCGCAGGCTCCACTCTCAGGCCGCCGCCACTGTCAGGACTGGAAATGCATGGGAAACATTTCAAAATACAATTGCGAATACACTTCCAGTTGAATCGTTTTCCTCACAAATGCTTTAATTAGTAAACAATATGACATAAAATCTAGACGTAAAATTCCTTGTCTATAGTAGATATTGTTTTTATTTATATAGTAAACTTTTGTTTTGTTTGTCACTTTTGTTCTGTGTTTTCCTTTTATGTTGTGCATGAGCCCCAACATGGGCATTTTGATTTATTCTGTCCAAATCCAGGACAAAAAGTCATCCATAACCTGTATTAATTCAAAGAAAAAAATTAAGCTTTTGATTTGGCCAGTTGATTCATTAGCCTTTGTCTTTTTCAAAACACTTGTCATTAATGATTGCCATATATGTAGACCAATATACAGTACACTGTGTCATTTTACAACTTAGTCATTACGAGAAACAAAAGGTGGGTGATATGACTCTGGGCTCAATTGTCTATTTGTAGCCTATGAAGCTGAGGATCTTGAAAAGAGAAGGTCAAATAGCTGATCAATGTAAACAATGGAGGGCATGAATAACAATGCTCAATGCACAACATTTTCTTTAAAGTCATTACTCATATTCATTAGCAAACATATAATAAGGTGTCATGGCCTATACATTTTATTGTGTACTATACAGTATATACAATACTTTGCTGCCTTTTCATTATCATTTAATTTTGACTTTATTGCACTGCTCTTTTTCTATATATTGTTGTTTTTCTGTTGTATTATTCTGTATTTTGGCTCTTAACCACCATAAATTTCATATTTGTTTCTATGTCTATGCTTATTATTAATTCTTGTGCTGCTGGAACACCTAAAAAAAAAAGTACCACTAAATACTACAAATACTACCCTAACTCTTGATATCTACAGTATAATCCAAGTGAATTATTAGGTGATCAATTAGAAAGACATTAAACAAAACTGAACACAATAAACTCATTCATCTGTGTGACAGTCACAATAGGCCAAATACTTTCTTTGATCCATTATTTCTTCACAGAATTTCCACGTCATCAGTGTTGTAAAATTGGACCTTGAAGGGCACCGGGATAGCTTCCTTTTCATGCTCATACACTTCATCTTTCCACACCCTTACATGCTGCAGAGCAGCCTCAGCCTGGTCCATATCAGACAGGTCCACTTTGGCAGTCAACAGTTGTTTGTTGGCCTCAACCCACTCTGCTGCATGTCTGCAATCATGAAGAATGTGATCTTCAAACGAGTCCTATGGAAAAGACAGAAAGATGTCTGTACCATAGCTGCTGCACCACCAGTATCTGACCAATAGATACTTGCTTACCCCTTCCACTGGTGTGTCCACATCAGCAGGTCTGACTGAGACCTCAGCCTGCTGCTCTTCTTCCTGAAAATATATAGATCAACAAAATGATCAGTTGTACTATTTAAAACACAAACTCCAAAAAGAAGAAAAAAAAAAATCCTATCGATGCCCTCCTCTAATGTGTCCGCCTAGACATATTAGAGGGCTCAACAAATGTTAATGTTAATGTTAATCCAATCCAATCATGCATTATCTTGACACTTCATTTTCAAATTGCAGACAGCAGGTCTGACCTTACCTTGTGAATGGCATGTTCTTTAAAGTGACCCCACGATTGCAGTACAGTTGGAAAAAAGATCACAAAGGGTGCAGTGGAACTAACTGCAGCATGTTGTGCAGCGTTCCACAGCAGGCTTTCCACCACAAGGAATAATTGAATGATGCATCTAAAAAGAATATAAAATGTATCATGTGTTTGAATTATAGTACATGAACTTCAATTCAAATTAATGTAGACAGCCTTAAAACTTAGATTGTCTTTGCTTACAGGTCAAATGGCCACTTGCACCAGGTAGTGTAAATGAGGCCTTACTTATGTAGAGGAAGTAACGATGACTACAAAAATAATGCACTGTGGGTTCAGCATTCAAAAACTTACTGTGAAAGTGAAAGTGGCTAAAACAAGACACTTAAGTAATTTAGTATGTTATGTTAGAAGCACAATATACTCAAGTATCAAAAATAAAAAGTATTGATGGTGCAGAAGCAGATGGTGCTACTTCTCAGTAATTTCAGTTACTATTAGATTGGTTTACATATTGCAGTACAGTGATTCCTAAAGTGAAGGTACACCGCAAGAGGTCGTTTTCCATTTTGTAATTTAGTTTTAATTTACCATTAAATATTTATGGTTAAATATTTAGATTTTAATGCATTTTTTATCATTTTTTAAATGATATCAAAGTGTACATTTTAATAAGTTTAATTATACATTTACCAATATTCATCTCATCGCACATAGTAAACCATAGTTACTGCATATATTTACACACGATTTTAATAGATTTAAGAGATTATTCAGAACAAGAAAATGAACGATTAGGAGTAACTTATTTCATTATGAAACATTTTATTGTAACACTTATACAATATACACAATATATAATAAAACAATAATAATAATCGAAAAAGCTGGAAACGTGCTGATCTAACACACAAGGAGCTGTTGTGATCCCTGGTCACAGTCTGCAGATTCCCTCCGCTCTCCTCACAGTTACCACACTCGGGCTTGTGGCATTTCAAGTGTCTGACGTTTGGTTCCGTTTGCAGCTCTTTGGGACCGGCACTGCCTCCGTGTCTGCTGCTGCTGCGGTGGTTGTTTCCGCTGCTGCCCACCTTGTGCCGCCTGCTGCGGCTCCTTTCCCCTCCATGTGTTCTGCCCTCAGCTCTGTCAGCTGCTGCAGGACTTTCCTCCGAGCTCTCCTGCTGCTGCTGCTCCTTGAATAAGATGCGGGCATTGATCCCAGCCAGGTCGAGGGTGTTACAGAAGACACTGGCCATCTTTCATACTGCCTTTGACGGAGTACGCCCTCGCCATCTGATCCAGGTCGTCCTCGCCGTACTTGGTGTTGTTGTACATCACAGACTCTGGTCTTGTCTTCGCCCCACTAAAGGTGTCCACACCTGTGTGCAGGTGCTCAGGATGCAGACATTGTTCCTCAGCTTTCCCTGGAACACAGTCAGAATCATCACTTCAGCACCTTCCTGTTGAACAGCTCCGCTCGCTGTTTTACAGAGGGGGGAACTCCCGTTTTTGTTTGCCCATGGTGCCAACCAGGCTTATAATACAACTATGTAATAATTAACTTACAAGTAAATTCGCAAAGATGCACTGCTGGAGAGACAGAGACAAGAGAGACAATGAAAGCAGCAAACCCAGCGAAATGAGGCGTGATCAATATGACCGCTTATGGCCAAAATAGGTAAAACATCATATTTTCTTTTTCTTTTGTGTGATTTACATGAAAACTATTGTAAATTTTAGAAAAAAGAGTTAGAAGGAGTCTTTAATGTTTGCATTTTGTTATTTATTTACACTTTTGTTTCACTCATTTTCACTGACATCTAGAAACAAAACATGGACAATATTCATCAAAGCCTCAAATGTTTTTGAAAACAAGTTGAGAGAGTATCAGACCTGTAGAAAGGCAGTTAAATGCACCTGTATCGCTGGGAGTGAAAACGCCAAGGCGGTGGAGGTTTCCTACCCAGTGGCAAAGTCGATCCCCCAGACCGGGAAACCACACACCATCGGGGAGGAGTTGAATTTACCCGCTGCCAAAGAGATGGCTGGAGTGATAGTTAGAGAGAAAGCAGCTAAATTTAATGACATATGTCAGATATGAATATGATGGAGAAGTACACAAAGACACAACAGGTCCAGGGGAGCGAGGGCGTGTTGGTCTGATGGTGTTCACAGTCTGATGACTACACAGGTCCTTCACTCAACAACATAAAGCGAAATGTCCCACAATGCAACGTTACAGGACCAAATAACAGTAATGTAGTGAGTGTAACTGTCTTTGGCAACTTATATGGGAAAGAATTACTGCAGTTATACGTTGAGAAGTATCTATCCTCCTGTCTGTCCTCCTGTCTGTCCTCCCAACATCATCATCACATTTTTTTTTAACTTCAACTCACCAAGTGTTGTCTGTCGTTGTAACACTGTTACTGGCTTGAAAAAAAAATCACCGTGATGGTCAGCCCCCCAGACTGAGACTTCAGTGAACTTCTGAACTTTCCCCCAGAAAACAGCCTCCCTTCCTGCCAGTTTACTGACAGTGATTATGTGATTATGTAATTTAGAGCAAAACATGCAACTTTGACACTTTCCAGGATGTATGATGGGTCAGGATCTCAGACACAACACATTATAACAGCATCCATATGATTATAAACTGTCAACAGGTACATGTTTAGATTAACAGGAGGAAATCGGGGAAACATGCTGAAAAACACACAGACGTCAACATCATGACATGACCCTCACACCTCTATAGGAGCCACAGCACAGGCTTTCTGTGTGAATTACACAGTGGTTTGTCTTTACGCCAGAGCTGCTTGGCTCTGTGTGAACAAACAATGGCGGAGAATTGGTGAACCTCTGATGCAACGATAATGCAGCAATTCAGGGCGAAAAGGGCTACTACTGCAGACCAAGTGCACCCCCTCATGACAGTGACCCCCCCCCCCCCCAGAGGGATGGTGCACCCTGCAGGACAACAAAAAATGCTTAGGAATGGCCTGATGAACATGACGAAGAGTCCAAGTTGTCAACCTGACCTCCAAATTCCCCAGACCCAAATGTGATCAAGCAATTGTGGGACATGCCGGAACAAGTCCAATCCATGGAAGCCCCAACATGCATCATGCTTGGCTCTGACATGTCGAGGCTTGGACCTCTGTGGCATCTGCCACCAGAATATCGGAGGCAGATCCATTGTGTCCTGTGGCTTTCAAGGCAGGACCTTCCTACACTTATATCTTACGATCTAAGTAGCCCATGTGTACACATATGTACACTCTATTAAATGTTGAATATCCACTTTTGTTATTATTTATATATTCACATGTACTCCTTTAGAAACTGTTACATCATGCAACTTTTAAAATGAGCATTCAATAAGTGAGAATTTTGTACAGAAAAATAACATTTTTAAAAAAAAAAAAATTAATAGAGATGATTAATTTAACAAATCAACTACATTTGAGGAAGAGATTGGAAATGTATTTACAACAACAACAAAAAAATGTCCATCTGACATTGAGGAGTCCGGTTTGTGTGTGTGTGTGTGTGTGTGTGTGTGTGTGTGTGTGTGTGTGTGTGTGTGTGTGTGTGTGTGTGTGTGTGTGTGTGTGTGTGTGGCCTATTTACAACAAACAATTCCAAAATATATCACCACTCATGTCAATGTTGCACTGATTAACAACTTTGTTCAACAATTTGGTACTTCACATAACAATATTTCAGGCACATTATTTGACTTGAAACACGCAGGCTCATTCATGACTTGGTCATTATTAGTACCACAGTACTGAGTACGCATGGGTTGGAACATCAACATGTTGACAGCCTTGCTGCTAATGTGACATCACAAGGAGGGCTTCAGTTTTATTTCTAGCTTGCCGATGCTTTTCAGTTTTCGTTTCTCTTCTTTTTAACCCCTAAAGCTTATTTTTTATCTTTTGAAATGTATAGCATTTGCATTTTTTGTTACTCTCTTCCTTCTTTTATGTCACCCCTCTAGAGATAGCTTCTGTCTCGCCATAACTGCCTAAAATAAACATACAGAAAGTCAGAATTTAATGGAATTACCATTTAGTTTGTGACTCTGAAGTTAACTAAGTTTGATTTAGGTGACATTTTACAAAATGGGTTTAGAAATGGTACAACTTCATGTTGGGGATACATTGTTCTGTTTTTTGAAGAAATAAAGGAGAAATCTTTGAAATATTCAAGGCCCCATTTAGGGATAATTTGTATTTTTGTCAGCCAAACAGCAAATTTGACAGTCGGTGACAAAGTCACACTCCAGTAAACTCATGAGTTGTACACAGGACAACTTTGTTCTTCCTTTTTGCTTGCTGCCTCCGTCTTCTGTCAAAATGCATGCATTTATGTCATAATTAAAAATAGTCCTTTCAATACAAAAGGGACAGCACTGACATGTCATGGTTACAGTAGACACAGCAACACATATGTAAAAATTATAGAAAAAATACCAAACTTCTAGCAGCTTTTTTGACCTTCACTCAATATAGGTTTAAAGATGTCTCATATTCTACTCTCCCACGCAGAATATATATTATACATTTTACATCTTTCTTTTTTCACAGTTCATTTTTTGTATTAATTTGAGATGTTATTCTCTTGTTTGGGGACAACTGGTTTTGTGAGTTGACATATAATCATAAATTATATAATAATATTACACTGAAATATATACATATATTATATGATACATACTTTATATATAAAACATAGTTCATTTAAGTTTAGTTTTCATAAATGACAGTTGTTAAGAGGAAGAGTAAAGTAAAGTCATCAGCCATCATCTTAATCATGCACTTGATTGATACATGTTTTCCCCCTGACTGCAAATGGAACGGTTAGTTACACAGTGGTTGTGCTGTCAGAGGTGTGTGTGTGTGTGTGTGTGTGTGTGTGTGTGTGTGTGTGTGTGTGTGTGTGTGTGTGTGTGTGTGTGTGTGTGTGTGTGTATTTGTGAAGTTATTTGGCCTGAGTGTCTCTGGGGCCTGATATGAGTCTATCTAATGAAATAGTCCAAAGAGAAACCCAAGACAGCCATGGCAATAACTGTACATCTTGACTGTGTTCAGGGATAATCGGTTGGAGGACAGGACAATGGAGAGGATGTTGTAGGAGGATCAGCAGAGACTGCTTTGTTTTTGCGTTTTTTTGTAATTTAAGTTTTTCTTGGTTTTCTATTTGGTGTATGACAGTACAATTCACTTTATGAGACAAACCTTTAACAGTTATCTTTACTTACCACTGACATAGCATCAGTGGTTAAATGGCTAGCACACTCTGTCTCACACATGTGGTGCTATAATGGATGCAATCGCATTTTTGGCTGTAACTTCCACATTTTAAATAACACACTGGCAAACTTTATATCCATATGTTCTCTGAATAGAGCTGGGTTTTCTGACATAGGACACGCCCACTTCTGATGCACATTTAGTTTGCTAAATTGTCACATATGCAAAACCTACTTTTTCGAACTCCTCCCACAATTCAAGCGCCATCTGCTTGAAACTTTGCACATAGAATCTCCAGATATGTCTGATGAAAAGTTATCAAAATAATGTTGGCATTGCAAAAAATCTGCTAGTTATAACCAAAACAATCTTTTTTGCTAGCTAAAAAAAAAACACATAATGTTCAATATTTCTGTCAAACTAAATGATTTGTATTTCCCCAATAGAGCTAGGTTTTCTGACATAGGCCCCGCCCACTTCTGCTGCACTTTTCCTTTGTCACCACACACTAATCAACATTAATGCATTTTTCCTTGTCACTCTCATTTTTTGTCGCAATGATATAAATGTAGTGAAACAGTACTGATGTGGGGTCACTCCTGATACCAGCCATATAGTTAAGTAATGATTGATCACAGTGGGCATGATTTAGTACAACAAATCCAAATCGGCACGCATTCAGCTTTTTGCACCTCCAGTGCACTTCCCATTACAGTGAATACCACAGCTCAGACATTGGCCTATGTCCTCACTTTTGCCCCGAGCCCGTCATCCTTCCAAACTTCCATGGGCTCTGTAGTGCGCGGGGTCCGAGTCGCACGGGGAGGGGGGGGTGTTGGCCCCTGTTCCTAACTGCTTGCAGTTCTAGTACTCTAGTTACTATTACTATTTGATGGCAATTGTCAGTGGTTCTAATTCCATACTGAACAGCAGTGGTGACAAAGGGCAACCCTGACAAGCACCTCTAGTAAGGTTTAAGAAAGGTGGGACTATGCAGTCGATTATCACTGCCACTTTGGGTCTTTTATATAATATTCTGATCAAATTGATAACATAGACTTCAAATCCAAAATGTGACAACATTTTAAGTAAGAATTCCCATTGTACCTGGTCAAATGCCTTCTCGGCATCAAGCGAGAAGGCACAAACCACGTCCTTCTCTGCCTGATTCAGCCTGTGGCGTAACTTAAGAAGACCCAAAAGTATATTAATTAGGGTGCCAGATAAGTACTACAATTACAATTATATCAAATGTATTACTTCGGGGTTTACGGTCTCACTAAGGTCACACACCAAAAAAGGTTGACGGAATAGGTTTAAATCAGAATCATATAATGTCCACTCCAAATTTAACTTTCAGGAATTCTTAATGTTTTAACAAGATTTCAGGACAGTAAAGTAAGTAAATTCTTTCAACAAAATCAAAACACTCCAGTCAATTTTAGAATTCATCCTGGGTCACATGAATACAGGTCAGAAACAACAAAAGACAATTCATTAAGTTTAAATGTCCTTCTTTTGTTTTAAACTATTCAAATAGTGTCCATTTGTAAATGTCCAGAAAGGGTGGATGGGAATGTGTGTGTGTTTGTGTGTGTGTGTGTGTGTGTGTGTTTGTGTGTGTGTGTGTGTGTGTGTGTGTGTGTGTGTGTGTGTGTGTGTGTGTGTGTTCAGTCCATGTGGGGTTACTTGGATAGGAGTGGGAAGGGAGAGTCCAGACTGGGAGAAGCTTTACCAGGTTGATGAAAGGATACTCAGAATCAGAATCAGAATCAGAATCAGAAATCCTTTAAAGTCCTGCATCCTTTTTCTGTGTAAGAACAGCTCCTTGCCCTGTCTCACTTGCATCTGTATAGACAGTGAATGGTAAATTGAGATTGGGATGATCCAGAATGGGAGGTAGAAGCAGGTTTGTTTTCAACTGGTCAAACACATTTTGGCACTCTGGACTCCAGATGAATTGTTTTCCTTTCTTCTTCAGAGCATTTACTGGTTCAGCTATTTTTGAGAAGCCAGGCACAAATCTGTCCAGCAAGTCCAAGAAACCACTGCACTTTTTTAAGATTAGTTGGTACTGGATATGACTGAATGGCACTGACTTTTCAGGATCAGCTGAAATTCCCTGTCCAGTGACAATGTGGCCTGGGAATTTTATTCCCTGTAGACAGAACTGGGACTCAGCCTTGCTTCATGGAGTTTATCCCAAACTCTCTGGAGGTCATTGAAATGTTGTGACACCGAGGATAAATAGATAATGATGTTATCCAAGTAGACCAGACAAACAGTTCTTCCTGGTTTGTGTGTACAGACCTCTGGATAGGACTCGAGTGAATGTAGCCGTTGCTTGTCTTTATCCATTAGATGGGCACTGGTAACAGCAAGATGGAAATAGTCTACTGGAAACCCCTATATCACCCATACTAAACCAAGAAATTCTGTTTCCTATAAACTTTTATTATTAAAATGTCATGTATAGGTTTAGCAGATGAGATTAAGCTTGGTTGCTTAAAGTTGCATGTTGGGCAGCTTGAGTAATTAGCATAATAAGCCAATTAAGGGGAGAAACTACAGGTGACACATAGGGACATTTTTTAACTGATATATAGCACCATGAAACTTCCCCAGTTGATTACTTACATCCAGACAATTATTTTTTGTATTATAAGTTTTCTGAAATTGTATGTTTAAATATGCAAATGAAGCATTATCCAATTAAAAATGCGCTAATTTGCATATATTTCCAGAACATAAATCTAAAGATTGGATAGAGCCTGGTTCAAAATTCCTGTTTCATTTTGTTGACATATTATAGGCAAAGGTTTTTTCAAAGGGAATTTTGGACATCTCTTTATCACTCCATAAATAAGAAAAAACTGTCGACGGCCATAAAAAAAATAATTCTCCCTGTTTTAACAATAAAATGTTATATAAATCAGGCTATGAACAAACCCCTCTGTTAAAACCTTCAGAATATAGATAGGAATAAAACTGAACAGTTTGGTGTATGTAAGTGCTACTGAAGTGGAGATTTTTGGCTCAGAGGATGAGAAAAAGCTCATTTTGAGAAAATGGCCTTTAAACATATGTATTGTATAATAAATCTATAGGATTATGTAGGAAACACAGAGGGCAGGAGGTGGAATGGAGCTTATTAAGACAACACTTCGCATAACTTTTGGTTTGGGGCCTTTCCCAACTTTTTGCTTTCCCAACTTGGTTTTCTGCTCTGCTGAGCACTTGATAGATTTTTTTAAGGGTTGGATGTGGTTATCCTATAACTAGGATGCGGACCAGGTGGATGCTGACCATTACATATCCAACACAACACAGGGTTTTCAGTTAATCTATTGGGGACATGTTTCTGATTTCTTGGAGCAATAACACTTCTGACATTTGTTCTGTGTTCATATTCCTACAGCTGTTCAAGATCCTTTTCCAGTTGATGACCCAAGTGCACCAACTTGTCCACACTGTTTACTCTACCCCTGAGTTGGCTTGCCAGATGGGTTGATATTCTTGAAATCATCTTGAGAATCGTAGACTCAGGGAGAGGAGAATTCCAATTGTTTTTTTTTTTTACATAGGGCTCTAAATGAGAAAGCAAAATCTCTCATTCTTTCTCCCTTTCCTTGTCTTCTGTTTCTCACTCGTTCTGCCAACTCATCCTCTTAATCCTCAGCAAGAATTGCTGCCTGAAAAGTAGATTCAAATTCTTTCCATGTGGACACACTGGATCTGGCTATGTCCCACCAGTCCCGGGCTGTACCATGAAGTACTGCTCTGAAAGTTGCCAGAAGATCTGGATCGGCTAATGGTTGCAGGGCCACACAGTGGTCAACCGCTTTGCATAAGTTGCCATTACTGTCTAGGACATGTTTATGTGAGGCCTGTACCTATTGTTGCAGTTCAGCTTAAAGCTGATCCATCATGAAATGAATCTCAGACAAGCGAGAGCTTTCGGAGTTTTAATTTCCTCTGAAGTCACAATTTTTACTCCTTTCACGATTTGATCCAGTTCCATTTCCATCCTGTCAGTGGTGGATGATACTGCTACAGTGAGCTGAGAAAAACTGACATTATTTTGTTCAACAAATTCTTGGTATTGGTCTGTGAGTTTGATACTACATCACATCTTTGACACATTTCATCAGTTCTTTGATGTCTTTATCTTGGTCCTCTTTCTTTCTTAACCATTGTCAGCCAGGTGTGTTGAGTTGTTGCTGCAGTTCGACCCATTTCTTTTGCGGGTGTTTCAAGTTCTCCGGGTAAAGCACGGCAAGGCACTGAGCCACAATATGATGATGCAAAGTCTTCCCTAGCGACCTCTGCTGGAGTGGCCCAGTATGGCGGATTTTGAGGGGTCATTGATTCATTCTCCTAAACCAAAGACTGAAGGGATGAATTGGTGGAAAAGGTGGTGCTTTTTCCAGTCGTGTGGCATAAATCTTTGTTAAAATTTTGCAATTCAGATTAATCAGCGTATGTGTCGATAATTCAAGGGGTTAGTGGTGTCTCAGTCTTTTTTGAGTAATATCATTATTAAAGCCTCATTGAATGTTGGGGGAAGTGATCCTAATGTAAAGGCCTCAGTGTATACTGCCAGAATTTCTTTTTTTTAACACTCTTTTTATTTGGGTTTTCAGAGTTTAACATACAAACACTATTTTGTCAATTTGACATATCAATGACACATATATGCACCAAAGAATACAAAAGACACAAAAACAGAAAACAAACACAACAGACATGGAAGAGGGTATCAAGTAACTCAGTGCTGTCATCATGAAGAAAAATGAGATATAAATGTTGTATGAAATCAGGTTCTTTAACTCCAAAGATAGCGGTCAGTGGTTTAGGTTCAATTACTCTTCCTATTATGTCCGAGAAAGTTTGGAAAATCTTTTGCCAGTATATTACTATTCTCGGACAGTGCCAGAACATATGGGCTAATGAGGCTGGTGATTGACCACATCTGTCACATGCAGAATTTAAATTTGGATACATTCTACAGAGCTTTACCTTCGATATATATAGTCGATGAAGTACTTTAAACTGCAAGAGCCCATGTCTCGCACAGTCCGAAGAGGAGTGCACATTCTTCAAAAGTCCTGTCCAAAGTTCATCAGTTATGACTGTTCCCAGGTCATTTATCCAAGCTGTTTTTAGATGATCTAAAGAGGTGGCACCGTTTTGTCACCGGATTCAATAAGAATACAGAATCCATTGGTGTACTATCTGGTATGTTGGGGAAGGATTTGGAGTTTTTTCCAACAAAATCTTGCAGCTGCAAATACCTAAAATGACGTGAGTGAGGTAGATCAAATTTAATTAGTAGCTGTTGGAATGATGGCAATTTATCCTCAATAGGAAGGTCCTGAAAGGACTGAATCCCTGTATTGTACCACTCACAAAACGTTGTATCAGAGAGAGAAAGAGCAAATAAATGATTTGCAATTACAGGGGCCCAAAGTGATCCAAAGTGCCACCCAAAGTACTTTCTTATTGAAGACCAAATTCTGAATGAGTGTGAGACTGTTGGATTGTTTACAGAACAGAATATGCAGTGGGTAAAGCCGAAAAATGTAGAGTTGGTAAACAAGTCAAGGAACAACATTTTTTCTCAATTTGGAGCCAGGTAGGTATATGATCTTGGGGCCAAAAGGAGAGTGCCCGTAAGTTGCATGCCCACTAGTAGAATTTGAAATGAGGCAGACCCATTCCCCCCTCTGACTTGGGTCTTTGCAAGAAGTCCTTCCTCATCTGGGGAGTCTTTTTATTTCATATAAACCTGGAATTTAATTTGTCTAGTTTTTGAAAAAAGGCATTGTTAATAAAAATTGGAATACTTTGACAAATAAATAGACATTTAGGAGGGGTGTTGATTTTCATTATATTGATTTGACCTGCAAGAGAAATAGGAAGATTTGACCACTTTATACAGTCCTGTTCTGGATGTTCTGGAAATTCTGAAAACAAGTTTTGTTTGAATAAAGAAGAGAAAGTGCATTGCATTGCATTTTGGCGAGAGTTTCACTTTAATAGAACTGCCACATCCGTTAATGTTACAACTTATGCATGTAACATAGTTCCTAGCCTTGTTTTTTGTGTTAAATTTCTACCAAATTTGACTGTCCCACACTGTTGCTTCCTGTAGTCTCAGCACCTCATTTATCTCACTTATAACTCAACTTGTCATCACCAAACGTAACTCTTTCCACAACTTTTGAACCTTAATGTAAACCTCTTTTTGCACAACGTTTGTTGTGATGAGTGTCAGAAACAAAAGAAAAAGTCATCAAGAGATGAACATATACAAGGGTTTTATTTTGATATTATACTGCATTGAGATAGCATCTTTATTGTGCTCCAGCCACCAATAGTTTGACGTGACAGTATAAAATAGACCTAATACACAACAGTTTTTAAGGGTTTGTTTTGTGGTCTATGAAACAAAGTTGCAATGATATAAAATAGGCTACACATGCAGGAGAACATTGCAGACCTGAATAATGCACCCACAGAGTGGGGATCCACTGGTATGCATATTAGGAGAATGGCTCACATTTTAAGTCTGGACGAGACTTCAGTGAGCACTTGCAGAGAACTCTTTATTTGCTGTGAGGTCGACCTGAGATACATGAATTGAGGAGACTGGGATGAGAGTAGATTTCATAAGGAGACCTCTCTGATGTCTCTGCCTGAAATCAAGAAGAGACACAGTTGAGACATTCTGACTCTTCATTGAGAGCTTGATGAAATCTCCTTTGAAACTTACGGCGATCCCAAGTTGAGATTTTGTGCACCTGTTTCTCAGGAGAAACAATTAAGAAACAGGAGAAATGAGCCACAGCCTCACTTTGGTCTCACATAGCTTTCATAGCTGTCTAGGGGAAATGAATGAGACACTACTGAGATCTCTTCTCCAACTTTCTTCTCCTTTGGGTGCTTAACATGTTGCCATGCTAACATTAACATTTAGCTTTCAACGCTACCACACAACCTCACAGAGCTGCTTGCATGTCTCTAGACCTGTAGTGGTACAGTAGTACAGGGAGAGCACAATAAAGCAGCAAAACAGTTTGAATTACATCAGTGATAAGCAGTTTGTTAACAAATTAGATATTTGGAAATTTGATGTTTAAGTGTTGATCAAATTAAATAAATTAATTATATTCTATTCTGCATTCTTCTCTGTGCTGCTATGGATACATCTATTTTATTTTGTTTTCTTCTGTATGTAACTTTTGTTGTTTTTGAGGTCTACAACTGACAAGGATGGCAGCCAAAAATACAGCTTCACACATGTGCTTTGTTTTAACAAAATGCTAACAAAAGCTTTTTTTTTTCCTTACTTAATTGGCATAACAGAAGCAGTCAGGTTTCTGTGCCTTGTTTTTCTTTTGTTCCATGCCCAAAACCAAGACTGATTCAAGTTGAGCGATGACGAATACAAGGAGGCAAAGTGCACACAGTTGCTCATTAGTATGAAGTTTTTTAATTGCCAGTTTGGATGAACTTCTTTTTTAAAGAGTTAAAAAGTGACTACTGACAGTTTCCACCCACCCTTCACTCCAATCCAGGTTCCCAGCAGCTCTCCGAATCATTTTTCCAACTTTTAGCAATGTGGTGGGCGCTGACAGGGACCTGAGTAGCCTGCCTGACAGACAACAAGCTGCAACGTGGCTTGCTGCATAATTTATGAAGGCAGATGTACAAGGCGGGTTATTAGCTCCCCATGCTACGCTGCTCCCCTGATTTACAGTTTAAGGAAGCGAGTATAACAAATAGAACACATAAACAAATCAAACTGGTGACAAGTTTGTTTGTCTGCGGGGGAAAACGTGCAAAACGGAAGGCAAGGAGGAGGGAAGGGAGAAAAAATATACACAGCGGCCAATTAGTGGATGTTGAGGTGATTGTTAATGATGCAGAGGCACTCGGCATTCTGGGTGGGGGAGGTGTCACCTCTGCTACCTCTCATTACAGGAGATGGATCTCACAAGTTTGCAGTGGCTGGAGCTATTAGGAAACAAATAGGTGGCTATCATGCAGGACATGGGACCAAGACAGCTTCATCTTAATGAGAGCCTTTCTTATCCTTAATGAGCCTAACTAACTCTCTCCCTCTTCCTCATGTTCTCCCTCTATCTCCTTCTCCCTCTGAGAGTTTTTTTTTCCAGCTCTCCTCATCCCTCTCCTCCACTCCCCTCTGTGGGCCCAGTGGTTTATGATGATGGAGCTCTGAGGGTAATATACATTGTAATGCTCCGTAATGGGAGGGTATGGAGGGATGGCAGAGGAGGGGAAAGAGGGAGACAAGACAACAAGAGAAACAGTGGGTGGATTAAAAAAGGCCTTCTCTCTGAATGTCTCAGCTTTAAATTAATGAGGAGGCTGAGCGCACCACGATAAATTTAGCTTTTCATGTTTAATTATGCTATGACTGCGGTAGTTCAGTGAGGATAAATCACACAATTATTATGCTCCTCACCCGTCGCCTGTGCTGTTTTCTCCCTTCTTTCAGTTTTTCTCCTCCCATCTATTTGTTGTTGTTGTTTATTCATAAGCTGATGCCTTTTCGTAATGGTACCATGTGTATGAGAGGAAATGAGGCGCAATGTTTCTACCATAGCAGGTGAAACTCTCTCTGTGACAGAGAGGGAGACAAATTGAGAAAGTACAAGTAGACAAGGGACTTAAATGAACGAGCAGGGGAATTTGAAAAAGAGAATTTAGGAATTGTTCAGTTGGACTTTAGTAGTAGTACCTCATTTAAAGCTACTATAACTGTTTTTATTATAATAAGTGTTACATAGCTTTATGATCCAATAGTAATCACTGCTATAGAGTGTTTTGTCAGTAACCCATGTGAAAGAGGAAATACATTTTCATTGGCAGTAATTTAATCCTTTGTAGAATTTTAGATTTTTAGATGAAGCACTGTAATTCATACACACAGGCTTTTATCTGACCTTGTTCATGCTATTACAAATACTCAGTATTCAGTTTTTCCACTTTACCTCTGTAGCCCAAATATATAGTGGCACCTGTTTGTGTAGCTGATGCAGTGATTAAACCTACCGACCATCTGTGGCTCTCCACCTCTCCCAGCACGAGTGGAAAAAAACAGATGTGAATGAGACTGTGAATGAAATGTAACTGTGATACAGTCACTGCGAGTCTCTGAAATGCCAAGCTACAGGTGTTACAGTGATGTAAATCTCCCCAATCTGCACTAATCCCAGATTTCACTCCACATGCCAGATGGGCTGCTTCCCTCAGAAGGTCCCATGATAATCAAAGTGTTTCCTCTCTAGTAGTCACTCATACTGTCAGCTCTCAGCTTTCACTGATACAGCTGATACTGGTCAGTGTTGGATTGATCCTGATGATAGCACATGTTTAATCTTCAAGATGTTATCATTTGCATAGCAAGTGAGCTATTTATGCCCTAGATGGTTCAGATGTCTTATGATTGGGTATTGCTGTGTATGAACAAAGGAAATTGCAAAACTGCATCAAAATGTGTTTCCAATAGCCAAGTGTATCCTCATCAGAGAAAAGACCATATAAATCGACTGCAAGCAGCTTAATACAGCCCCTATTTACATTGATTGTTTGGGGATTTAGACTTAATTCCATATTTTGAGTATGGAATAACTGAAATAAAAAGCTATGGAATACTAAAATAAATATGGTTATATTTATATAACATTTCTTTATATATTTAATAACTACTCCCTCATTAAAATTGGGAAAAAAATAACTCTTGACTGCTAAGTTGATAACACCTGATAATAACTATTCAAAGTTAATTAATATCATTTAGTAACTATTGCTTATTGAGAGAAGGTAAGATTTACCCCAAATATTTACTATTCAAAAATAATTGAAATCAGTTAGTTACCATTACTTATTCAGAGAAGGTAAGATTACCCCCCCCCCCCCAAAAAAAAAAAAAAAAAAATGCTTTCAGATGGTGATCATAAACGTTTTTAATCCATGAAATAGTGAATTTCTCAGTTTAATAACATAAACTAAAGTAACACTTAAGTAAGTTATTATTATTATTATTATTTACATCACTGAACAGATGCAATTGGTGCAATGGAGAATCACAGGTTCAGGAGACAGATGTCCTCAGCAGAGGCAGGTTGTTGATATTTGATCATCCCCAGAACTGGTAGTGGTCTATCAGTGAGTGGTCTATCAGGCTTGTGGAGGACAGAGAAGACCACCTGAAGAGAGGGCAGAAGAGAGGGCAAACATAAGTGAGGGTCCACATACAAAGTGACTCTGCCTGCAACAGAAAGAACAAAAAAATTAAGATATTACACAAGAGAAATGATCAGACATGTATCTGGGAAGACAAATATAGAACGGAGACTAACTATATCCCGCTTGTTACATGGCTTACTAGTTAGATAATTAGATAATGGAAATACAATGGTTATCAAAACACAACTTATATTGATTTATAAATTGCATCATTTAGCGATACATGTTACGATGTGTGTATTTCCGTTGTCATGTCTGTCAGAGGCTCTGATCATGCAGGTTTGGTTTTCAGCCACAATGTGGAAGGAGCCTCTACTCTCCCTGTAACAAGTTACAAGGCATTTATCAAACATTCCAATTAGTCTGAAGCTCTTTAATGAAGGTAGAAATTAAACATATGGTAAATATCCTGCATATGTTCTCTTTAAACTCTTTTCCTCTGTGCTCCTCTGATCAGAGCGGCATCCCCAGAAACAGTCTGTTATACATGACAAGGGTCTGTTATACAGAAATAACAGACTGTACTGTACCTCACTAAAATAAAGGCATCGCAGTTGCATAAATTAATATTCATGCTTAAAAGAATAAATCTATTACAAAATTATGAAAATATGTATTAAGCACTGACATTGCCCACTAAAAGTAAAATTCTAAATAAAATATTTTACTTGACCCCACTCATGAATAACCTATAACTGACTGGCCTATGAAAAACAATTCCTTTAAAAACTGAAGTGCAGCCACAGTGGGTGTTTTCACACATACTGGTGGGATACAGTGATACTTACCTTCATCTCACAGCTTGTACACATGTATGTTTTCACTCTGGTCCAAACCAACCTCTCTGTCAAAACTCAGCACTACTGGATAAGCGTCATGTTTCCATGACGACTGACCGGAAAAGACGTGTGCTACGTTCCTGATTGTAAAAATGAAAAAAGAGTACAGCTAAACTTTAACAACAGAGACAGATGTGAGCAGTACACAAGCATGCAGGTAATTAGTAGGGCTGATCATTTTGTTTTTAAACGGACCTGCAGAGACCAACTAGCCATGCTAACGGAGCTAACAGGTGAAAAAAAAAAAAAACACACGTGAGGCATTTCAGATGTTGGCAACATGTTGGTGTGTGAAAGCGGTAGAGAGATGCAGCACGTCGCAGAGCCCGTTTGTGTGGAGGAGGAATAGCCTGCTGAGTGGGCTAGTGACTCAGTGGTGTTTCTCCAGCGATGTGTCCAGACCATAGAACTGTTAGACTGTATATAAAAGAGATCCAGACGGTATAACAGCCATGCTGCCGCCAGCAACAGGTTCAAACTTTCGGTTCAAGTAACGGCACGACAGCATGCAAGCCGAATACAAGTGAAGTGGAATATCTCATCATTTCATAAAATATAATTTGCATTTGCACTATTATACACATCAATAGGCTTATGCAAATAGCTTACCTTCCTATTCGAAGTTGGATGGCTGCCGGCGGCGAGAGGAAGATGGCAGTAAAGAGTTCCTGTGTCCCGCTCAGTCAAACATGCTGTCTGACGCATATTTTACCCTATTTTTCTATACACAGTTTTTGCTGTTAATAAATAGGTAGTATGTGTTTAATGTACCCATTACTTTATAATTCCTTGGTTGACTAAAATTATCAAGTAAATTTTATACGATTTACATATATGATATTTACCTCTCTTCAAAATCAGTTCTTACAGTGTGGCCTCTTGTCATATACAGAGTTTGCAAAGGGAAAAGGATGGAGTGGATAGATGCAAGACTTTCAACCAGGAAACTGCTGTTTCTTGTACCATGTGACACCAAGGGCACCAGCAAACAACTTATTCAATCATTTAGTACGAAGATGTGTTCAATGGCCAGGCTAACTGTGTGAGCTTGAATTCATGTCTGGGACGTTTCTTGTCATGTTATGTCAGGTCCTTCGCCACTCTCTACTTTTAGCTTGTCACACAAACAAAGCACTTCAAGCGCCAGAGAAACAGAGAAAAATAGACAGGCGAGAACTAGAACAGGTGAACATCAAATAATGCCAGGGCCATTATGAATCTCCCAGAGAACCATGATATGGAGATTGCAGAGGGGAGTACCAGCAGTGTATGAGAAGTGCCAGTGTGCAAGAAGAAGTCACAGCACACCAAAGAGTAAAATGTAGAAGTATCGCTGGTTAGTGCCAGCTCGCTGTGGGCACTGCTTAACAGGACATTGACGTGTAGATGATGTTGATAAGAGTCACGTAATAATCTGCCTACTGTGGACTCAGTTACATTAAGAGCTTGATTTTAATTGGCATTTCAGTCTGTATGAAAATTGGTGAGCCAAGTGAAAGAGGTGATTCAAATAAGAACTCCAGTATACCAACTGCTGGTACACTGCATTGACTATGTTGCTTTAGGAACTGTGACATATGTTGTTTTGGGAGTCAACCTATTTATTGGTTTTAGTATGAGGATGTGCTCCATATATGTGAAAAAAGAATGCTGCAGCTGGCGTTCTAGAAAACAGAGACCTAAGGTTTAAAGCCAAAAGTCAACATTGCATTCCAGGAACTGCATTTCCATACCACATACCAGTGCCAAACTTCAGTGTCAATGCTGAAGGCAAAAAGGCATTTTTTGTAGGAAGGCACATGTCATATGTCTGTAATCATCTTGAGGGGAGAATAAATGTGCTTTATTGAGGCGGTCAATGAAATTACTTGGATTCTGTATCTGTAGAGAACAATTATTTTTATTTTTACCAATGTCCACAAATGCCAATACATATATGTTCTCTTATTTTGTTCTGACCCTGAGAGGATGTCTATAAATACAGAGTAAATATTGAAGTTATGTTATTTTGAAGAACGGGGTTTTCTGATCCAGCTGCATGTATCTGTCAGTCTGGTGCTGTGCAGGTGGTGTACAGTAGGTTTACCTGAGCTTTTCTACTGAAAAGAAAGAATGCAAAAAAATCTACACACACGTGGCTTCGGAATCTCCCTAAACTAGTGTGGTATGTGTGTTGCTGGTAACAGTGGGACGAGTGCATAATCAATCATTGTTCATAGTCGTGGTGTCAGTAGTCAATGTTGCATCAACCAGTCATTTTCATTTGACCTTGCTCCTCTCAAAGCAGCATGACAGCACTCTACCCAATACTCTTCTGAAGCTTAGTTCCCTCATATACATTTTAAAGTATCCCTACTCTATCTTCTCTCTGTGCACTGCTTCACTGTAATTGGTTGTCTCTCAGCAGTTTTAAGGTGTACTTATGTATTTCTATTCAGACTGCTTCTCGTTTTCAATATGTCCTGTGCTGCATGTTTGTATGCTACAGCGTCTTTTTGTTGCTGTTGTTTCCGTATGTTTTATTTATTTATTTTGAAAGGCAAATAAATGTTGATGCTTTTGACCAGCTTGGTCTCACCCAATTTCCTTTGGCCAATTTTGAGATTTGCAGTTTCAAATGAATTCAGGGACCCCTGTCGGAGCTGACTGATTGCATTTCCACAGAGCCTCAGTGGCATGTTGTGTCTGAGATCAACTTGGCATCCTGGCATGAAGGCAATTTCCATAAAACGCACAACTACCCCCATGTCCCTCAGTGTGTACTACATACAGTCACACACTAGTGCAGCGATACACAAATTAACACTACTACTTCCAGTCTATGTCTGTGTCACAAGCAGTCAGAACCAGGTCCAAGATATGGTAGTTGTACTCAGCCCTGTGCCGCAGTCTGCATTGGTGGCATGTACAATCCTCTCCTGACTGCCATCAATATGCTAATCTGTGGGGAATTAACAAGTGAGGGGTAACTTCTCCACTTTAAACACACACCAAGAGGAGAGCTGTTGAGGACCACTCATTCTCTCTATCTCTCTCTCTCTCTCTCTCTCTCTCTCACACACACACACACACACACACACACACACACACACACACACACACACACACACTGCCATGTCCCATAATACTATCCACTGTTTCAGCAGGTTTCAAACCTCTCGTCATTTTGTTAATATGTATCTTTTATTAACTGAGCATTCAAGTCCCGGACAGTTGTCCTTCATAATCTTAATTCAAGGTCCACTTCTTTGTTTACATGGCTCTCAGCTGCACCTCATTGCTTTCAGCAGCTAATGGCATTCATCAGTTGTCATGACGATGGCTGTTGTGGGTTTTTTGTTTATCTTTACACATCTTCAAAATGAAAATAATTCAATAATAAATTGAATATGTTCAAGTCAAATGAACACTGCATTAATCCAATAAGATGGATGTGTTTATCAAACATATTTAGTATGTATGAAGTCATTTTTTTTGTTGATACTGGTGGCCCCTTTAGAGAAAAAAGTATGTTTTTTTTCTCTGAATTACGCAAAGCTGTTTAAAAAATGCATGGCAATTAGGTTGTCTCTTTGTGGCTATGTAAGATATATATATATATATATATATATATATATATATATATATATATATATGTATATATTCTCATAATTATGTGGTGGTACAGAGTCAGACCATCCAACATCACTTTGCTGCAGTGACACTGTATGTAGAATTTTGAACATTGACCCAAGCTGATTTTATTTTCTTTTTTTAAGTCAGAGCACAATTTTTGGCAGAACGAGATGCGTGCGTAACGTTACGCAAACTTTCGGATAAAATGTCTGCAGTGGGGAAATAACTTAAATTAGAAAGCGAAAGTAGTCCAATGGCGACATGTTACATCTGAAATACAACTGTTTCATGAAAGGGTAACTTTTTTGCATTTAATATTACATATTTGATACGGCAAATAAAAAACAAACACTCAAAGTATACAACAAGTTCACTCAAGCAATACAGGCAAAGACACCGAAGCAACAAGTAGTCGCGGATACTTTCAAAAGGACAGAGAAATATCCTCGAGACTGTGACGTGGCCACAAATATTACAGAGAGGGTAATTAAATTAATCACTCTGGATAACCAGCTCATCTCTGTGGTAGAGGATCAGGGTTTTCTTTATCACCTTGAGTTTTTGAATCCCCGGTGTGCCCTACCATCTCTGCATTACATTACATTGACTCCACTGTCAAGTTACAACGTGCCAGTATGCTCGCTAGGTTCGTGGGTCTCATACAGCAGAGCATGTAAAACAGGCAACCGAGGAGATGCTGAACACGTGTGAAATAGACAAGCAAGGCATCCACATAATTTTACATGACAACTTAAGGAATACGAACAAAGCAGTGGATGACATGGAGGTAGCGTGAGCTGCGTCTCACACACTTCAGCTGCTGTACACGAGGGTCTGCTGTCACAGTGCAGCGTCACAGACTCACCTGCTAACACAAGGAAGGTGGTACGTCACTGTTGGAATAGCATATGCAGAATAATAAAGACCCATATGAAAGTATACACTTTGTTTAAAAAAAATAATAAAAAAAAACTATCAAGGAATGCAGGTACTTTTTTTTTCCTAATGCAGCTGTATTATCCAGGAAAATATTAGTTAAGGCTGAGTATCAGATTGGGATTCAGTATTGGCAGATACTAAATATCAAACTCGGATCAGGATCAGGGTAAATTACACTATTGATATGGTGCTGGTTTGTCAGGGCTCTAATGCATTTGTTGGCTTTGTGTGTACAGGATCTGTTCCCAATGCTAGACATCATACATGAGAATACACCTGTAACACGCATTGCACAAGTCAGACGTGATGGCTGCTTCACACAGCCGCCTTAAATAAGACAAGTGCTACCAGTGTTCTCTCCCTATTTAAAGGACTGTTCAAGCTATTTTCATCTGTCCGACAATCATGATACAAAAGAGTAGGAAATAAGAGTGGATTATGATGATGAGCAAATGTAGCCCTTCATTTCTCCATGGAGCAGTTCCATGATTTGTGTGCTTGTGTCTCAAATACAGAGGTAATTAGAGTATGCAGAGTTATCATCCACCTCACATCAGCGTTTCATTCGGAAATCCTCACAAAGTGATGTCCTCAGGCAGCAAACAGCAGGTTTTCAGCTGATAGGAGCTTAGCAGCACATTATGAATATGCCTCCTGCACTGCTTTTATCAGCATGGCCTTGCCTCCACCGTCTCTGTCGTGGATATGATAATGCATTCAATAACATGGTTTTCTCTCTCGGATTATATTTTCTCCAGAAACAATCAGGGATACCAATTTTTTCTTCCTCTTCCCAGAAAATGTTGAGTTGTTTTCACTATGAAACAAAATAGCCCATTTCCAGACAAGCTGTTGAGTGCTTGAGGTAATGCTCTCATATTCACCATCACCTGCATGGTGAAAGTAAAAGCCTCAGATAAGAAAAAAAAAAAACTGAAAGAAAGAAAAAATGCTCAAGTGGGATGTCTAGCTGGCAGAATCCATTTGGAGTGAGCAAGCAATTGCTGCTCATTGACACGGCAATGTCTTAAGCCTGGCTGGTGAATGAATATTTTTGCAAATATATTGCATGATTTTACAGTAGAGGGCCTGCAGCAGATGCAAACACAGTAAAAAGCAAGACAATAATCTGCGTGCGAAGCACAGTGTGTGACTGCGATCAGCTCTTATTTCACTTTCAGGAACCCAAACAATTTTTCAATATCATGAAGGATGCACAACAGCACAGAGAGAGGAGGAATGGAAATCATTCAGTGCAAACTGTGGCTGCAGTGAGATGTTTTCATACAGCATATGATTCTGAGAGGACACTGAGGTAGATTACTGTTTGTTTCCCCTCCTCGGCTGTGTTGTCTGCGGACAGTAAACCTACACAGACACAGTGTGCGCTCTTAAATGAAGAGATACAATGTAACTAAAAGCTTATTAGCTCATCAAAGGCTTCTGGAGTCCCCCGCTTCTCTGCTCGCTGAGCTCAAAGTGTCAATGTTAGCAGAAAGGATCTCATTAATTTTTGGTGGATGAAGAACAGTGGCCACTACTCCAGAGTAAACAGCAAGGTTTTAATAATAATGGGCTGACAGCCGGGGCTCTTTGTCTCGCTCACTGTTAGCTGTCCTCTTACAGCGTAATAAGAGGTGTGTTGGTGTTGTTGCTCACCAGAGAGGAAGAGAACAGACTCTAGAAAGGTAAGAGTTGCACCACAAGGAGTCCTGTGAAAATAATGAACCCTGAGGAACAGAAAGGCAGTATAAAAGAGATCACTTCTCAACACCATCTTCAAAACCACTTCTTTTACTTCAACTCGTGAAAAATGGGAGCAAAAACAAAAGCATTGTGTTTTTGTTGAGTGTATCAAACTTTATTACGTTTTGCTGCGTCAATGACAAGATTATTAAGAATACTCACCTTTCTGCCACTTCCATAATCTAGAGTTCAGACAAGTATGTTGTGCATTCAGCTGCATTTGGAAAAAAAAACTGGAAAAAGATGACGCTCAGTGCAAAAATGGCACTCTGTCTGACTAGACCCTGAAGGCACACGTTGAAATAGCCTGACACTTTTGACACACAATTGTTAATTGATTACTGTTTGTTGCTGCTAACCAATTACAGCTTGTTCTACCATGGCAGCAAATACACATAAACGACTGCAATACTCCGGGGTCTGTCCTAGGGTGAAAACTGAACACAGGTGAAAAGGTGGAGGTATTTTCACCAAGTAGCTTTAAGGGAATATGGGATGGTAGCAACTGTATTGGATACAGTATGCACAGAAGACATTTTTTTAATCATTTCAACATTAAACCATCAACAGACATGAACAACTGTAGTTGTGGAGATGCATGAGGACATTTTATTTCAATTTTACCCAGTAAAATATATTCTATTGCAACTGTATCCATTGTTCTTGTTATGACATGCATACTGAAATGCCAATTGCTTTGATTTAAGCACATTACAAACTTAGAGCACTGGAAGAGTTTTTGTTGATACAGGTATCAAAAATCGAACAGTGTCACAATTTCAATTCTAAATCAAAAATCACTCAACATGGGCATTTCTTTTCTTCATTTAATGTCATTTTTTATCACCGTGCCACCATGACAATCTTTTCTATCTGTCCCCATCTGTCAAAGTTCAGTTCACAGTTCCAAAAATGAACTAGTTCATATTATCATGTATATTTTCAAAATGATTGTCACGGCCCATATAGAACCACAAACAGTTTTAACACTGAAACTGTAGCCACTACTGTACACCGTTAATGCAATTTGGGTGGTAGAGGATCTGTTTTGGCTCGCTGTTGCCGTGTCTTTTGATATTTTATTCACTCGCACATACCTTGACAGGCTCGCTGGGTGCTTTAGTTCAGTGTGCTGTTTCAGGTTTGCTGTTGTTGATGTACGGAGTTGCTTCTTGAATCCCGGCGGGCAAAGTTTACACATAAAGGTCAGATTTTTCCCACCTGGATCATCACTGACCTTTTCATGAAATTGTTTTAAGTAATCATACGAAGATGCTGTATTAATAGTGGAGGCAGAGTAGGGCTGGGTATTGATAAGAACCTCACGATTCGATTCGATTTCGATTCTTTAGGTTGCAATTCAATTCACTATTGATTTAAATGCTTCAATGCTGATTCAGTACTAAGTAGTAATAAACAAACAACACATTAGAGTACCGAAATGCAAACAAAGGCACTTGATGTGTTTAGTTATAAAATGGTGCAACCATAATTAAAGAGCTCCAGTATCTTTTTCCCATATGCCAGAACATGTCCCAACACCCTCACCACTTACTGCTCCTTGTGGGTTCAGAAGCATTCTGAAGCTGTGAGAAGGACTCTGAGGAACTCCGACCCCGTTTCGGCAAAAGTGACTTGAACAGACTCCTTCAGCTACGTTTTTTATTTAAAAAAATACATAAATAAATAAATAAATAATATGTGTGTGTTTGTATACTACTACAGCCCGATCATTCCTTCCATCTTCTTAAAATTGAAAAGCAGTGAAATAGACCGCTGCATGCTGAAAAACTTTACAGTGAGCAAGCAGCACGTTTCACCTGTATCTCCCTGTGATTGTTGCTCACTCAGAACAAAGATTCAGTAAAGTTTTTCCGTATGCGGTGGTTAAATTACCTGTCTTGCTTTCATTGTATTTTTAGAGTTTGTAATAACATAATAGTCTTTGTTGGAGCCACAATGGGTGCTTTTTTTTAACACTGGTTCATTTTGGGGTATGCCGCCCCAAAAGGTGATGGTAAAAACTGTCTTGCAGAACGCCTCAGAGAACAACAGGTCTAGTATAGAGTAAAACCTGCTTGAATTTCGTTGCTTTCCATCTGTCCAGATCAGTTAGACTTTGTGGCTGTCAGGCAAATTTTCTTGGCAGCTTTCCACTGAGGGACAAGAGTTTTGGGGAAAGCCTACACTCTCTACGTCCCTGTTTTAGAAAGTTCAGCAATCGTCTAACAACCCCTAGACAGACAACATGCATATAGCAGTTTTATGCACTGCAAGCCTGCAGTGATCAGGGGTGAACAACCAGTTTGGTGGATGGGATATTGCTGTTTACTGAGGTCATCTTCTGTTCTTGCGTCAATCTTCTCCTGCGACTGGTAGTTGAAAACAACCCTGTGACTTACATAATGTCCTTCAATGGTGCACTGCTCACAGCTGCTGTAGGCATTGTGGGACTTGATGCATTTGGAATGCAATGGAATGCTCTCGCTGGGGCATCTCAAATGAAAGCACTCACTTTTACATTTAATGTTCCATTTTGGAACGCAACCCCATGTTTTGGGAGTGCCTACAGTTCTGTTAAAAGACTAGACATGTAATCAGTAATGCTGTTTGGCTTTGCAGTTTCACAAAATAGTGCAACAATAACCGGCTCAAACTTTTTCACACTACAAAGAATGGGCCAAAGTTATACATTGATTTGATTCAGATGATTTAAACAATGGCACACAATCTACACTGAAATGTAGAAGTATCACATTTTCTGTTGAAAAGAAATCGGGACACTGTGAGCACATTTTCAAAAGTCCCATCTCCACTTTATGCTTTATATCATCTCGATACTCGTCTTCTCTTATATCAGACTGCTCCTGTGTCTGTATGTGTATGTATGTCTGTTGGGCTATCAGCAAAAGAGGGGCCTGGATTCTCATTTGAGAGACCTGGATTCTCATCTGGGTCACTAAACTCCACCAATGTGCGTAATTGTGCATTTTGTCACCTCCATTTTTTGTGATACATCTGGGAGTGAAATTAAAAACTAAATATAGATATATATAGAGAGATTTTAGTAGAGATATGTTTAGGCGCTCAACTCTGCACTGTGCAACTCTGTGAATGTGTTTCGTATTGATATGAGCTAATCCAAGCAATATTTTCATGAAGAGCATCAATATCTCAGGAGCCAATTGTTCAATTTGAAAGATTGACACCTCTAATGAAAGTTCACGCCCTCTAGAAAGTAGTGCAGTTGGCTAAATCTGTCACAAAAGCACAGTTCAACCACTAGATGGCGATGTAACTTGGTTGAAATTGTATCTTTATTTTTACGTTTGAAATGTCATTAAATCCTGATGAACATCCTTTTTGGTATGATTTTTCTAAGCGTTTCACCAAAGAAGAAGAGGCGGCGCCAGGCAGAGACACTCAGCTTGGAAAAAAAAAAAAAAAAATGAAATGGCTACTGAGATGACAGTGCTGCAGCTCCCGAACCTTACAGATTAAGTTCTGTTGTTTTACATGGTCATATTTATATTTTGCAATCACCTCTAAATAGTTCTTTTAACTGTAGTAACACTTTGCTTGTGATTACAGTTGTTGTTATTCTCTGGCTCAGCATGCTTCAGCTTGTTAGCGATTAGTTAGCTGCTAATGGCTAACAAGATGAAGCATGCTGACAGGCTGAGTTAGCAGCTAACTCGATATACATTTATTTATCTTGCCAACGTGTAACACTTTTGTAAATGTTTTGATAGTAAATGCATGGGGAACTTGAAATGAAAGTCAATACAAATTGTTACTGCACTAGAAGAGTACTAATGTTAGTGGTCTTCAAGACGTACCACCGCGTCAGATGTGTTTTTTGTGATCACATGTAAGCACTAGCTACCCTGTGGTATATAAACGTGAAACCTAATTTGGGGGTTCCTTAGCTCACAAATCATAGTCTATTCTTATTTGCGTCTTGTTCTTCGTTATAGGGACTAATGAGGACATGGCCTGTTTTGTGTGGTGGCATGTGGCCAAAAGGTCTTCAGTGGTGGGAGACTAACGAATGCAGTTGGATATAAATAAAAGTGCCTACGCATGGTGTTTATTTATAGCTATTGTATAGTCTACCAATATACATATCAAATGTTGCTGCGAAATCACTTGTCATCTGCTCAATCTGTAGACCGATTTGTTGTACTACTTATACTATTGTGTTTATGTGCCCCTATTACACATTAACCATAGTGTTCCTAGAAGAGAGAGGAATAGTGGGCAGGGTGACCACTGCGTTCCTTAAAAAAATGGGAGAACTTGAAACAAAGACACAAGGTTGGTCAATTTTGCCTGTTTTCGCATCATGCCTTTCGTCCATGTCAGCTTTACAGATTCTCTGAGCAGTCATTTCTATATAGCAGTTGAACTGAAAAATAGTAAAGCATTATTTATCATTATTATTTAGTATTCTTTTTTTGTTTCATGAAAGCGATCATAACCAAAACTTATTGTGTGTTTTGTTGTTGTTCTTTAATTGGGAACAGGCCGTCTGTGACGCCACCTGTCCTCATTGTGCCCAGGGCTGTGACTACACCGGAAAGGGCTAGGCAGGTTGAGGCAGCAGAGGAGACTGCCTTGGGCAGTCTGATGCCCACAACTACCACAACTTCCACAGCGTCCACCCAAAAAGGCGGTGGGTGGACATTGTGGAAGTGCTTCAAGAGCTCAGGAGCCAGGGTGAACAGGAGTGGAGGAAATTGCAGACTGAGAAGAGGGAGAGAGAGGAGAGGAGAGAGGCAAAACCGGCCAGGCAGACAGCTGAGAGAAAGAAGAGAGGAGGCGCAGGGAGCTGTGTGAGAGGAGATGAGAGCGAGGGATGAGAGGAGGGACCAGGAAGCTGCAGCCATGGATCACTGCTTCCTGGCAATTCTGGAGAGGCTGGCTCCAGAATTAGGTTTTGTTAATTATTAGTTTATGTTCTTAAATTAATTTCTTTAGTGTGTTTTACTTTGTTTTGAAAATGTTTTTACTGCTCAGATATTTAAATAATTTGTTATGTTATGCTGTTGTTTTTTTGAATGTTTTATATGTTTGATAAATAAATCAATGTTCATACACAGGTGTTGAAATTGGCCAAATTATTTAATTAAATGTAGTGGGTTAGGGTTAGGGTTAGGGTATTTCTCTCCTCAGCTCCAGAGACGGGGCCTGGGGGTGCTGACTCCCGTCCTAGATCCTCTTCCTCAGATGCTCCAGCCACGACGTCGTTGCCATCCTTGCCGTCCTCATGATCCATCATGTCCCCCTGGCTCAAGCAAATATTGTGGAGGATGGTGCAGCGGATCCCTCCACCACTACTCGGGCCAGCTGGCTGTTGTACGCTGCCTGCTGCTGGCTCCTGAGAGGCTGACGGTAGGGGGTCATCAGGGTCATTGGGGTAGGACAGACAGGGGTACCCACCATCCCGCAGTAGAGGGTGGTGGAGGGTACTGCTTCTCAATGTACAGCGGACTGTTCTTCAGTACCCCTGATTCATGCACTGACCCAGTGTACCCCACACACATCAATAAATTTAGCTGTGTGGTCAACCACAGCCTGGAGCTGAACCAAATAAAAAAGCTACCGGTTAAGGTAGCAGTCGGCATCTTGTGCAGGTGGCTTTACTCGGACGTGGCAGCTGTCAATGCTCCCAACCACCCTGTTGAAGGCCACGGTGGACCGCAAAAAGGGACGCAATCTTCGCAGTGGTGGTGTGGATGGCATGGTAGAAGGATGTTTGTGGCATGTCGAAAGCCCGGGAGATGACATGATAGGATGTACCACTAGCCAACCAGAACAGGGACACCAGGCAGGCAATTTCCGGGTCCAAGCCGTGATCTGCGTCACTCCCCATGGCTTCCATTAGGGCATCAAAAGATCCCCTGGACAAACGGAAATCAACCTGCAGGTCACTCTGGCCATCAAAAAAAGTTTGAGAATCGGCACAGTAGCATTTCGCTGACAGTACCGCCTGGGGTTGGGAGGCTGTAAGAGACAGTGGACATTAATTCATTGGTTATCATTTGTTTATTATTGAAGTTTAACTAATTTAATTCTTTAAGCATTATTTAATAAAATCTGTCATTTTAAAGTTGATGTGTTGTCTTTGCATTGCACTCCGATTAGGCTACTGTTGGAACTATTGTGGACAGTAAATCCTGCTACTATGTTGCCTGTTACACATTTTAATATTTTCATATTGACAGTTTTCTTAAGAAAGCAAGGTAATTATGCACATTGTACTAGGCATGACAATCAAAGCCTCTTTGAAGTTATCTCTGTTATGTATTTTCACACAGTAACCTGGGTATGTAAAACGTTTGCACTTTCAATTCAAGAATGAAGGCTCCACATGGTAAGAACTTTTAAGAAAAACAGCATTAGTATTACTAGTACACTAAACTTGTAGACTAAACTTGATCATTTATATCATCATAATGTCATGACTACGACTATAATAACTTGATTATAAAAGTAATCTCCCACCAAAAAAAGCATGCATGACATAGAATAGGTTTAAATTACACCTACATTGTCTGTCACTGTCAGGAGGAGGAGGTAACATTGATGACGATGTCATTCTCCACATTGCCTGCGTTAACGGAGGTTGTAGGTCGAAATTACGATCCTTAATTCAGAGTTGATCTTTTAACATTGTATCATTATTCATGTATCAACAATTAATTGATCAGCATTGTTTGGATGTTGGAACAACGTTATTTTCCTACTGATGTTTTTCAACAAAATGTTTAAAAGCCATGGTTGTAAAAATAATGTTGATTTGACATACAAGTCAAAAATTGCTGATATTACAATGTTGAATCCAAACACTACTTCAACTATTTGGTGTTCAACATTATTTTGACGTTCAATTAATGTTTTGTTTTCATAAACTGACATTATTTCAACAACAAATACCAGCTGGGGTCTCAATGTACAACCCCAATGCTTAAAAAATTTGATAAGTCATCAGTCAGCCTTTCCCTAATAAAAACATGTCTTACTGTCATTTGTTATCCATGTCTACCTCTTCATCCTCCTCTTGCTCGTTTTGTTCCTCCTCTTGCTCATATTCCTCAGCGTCCTGTCTTTCTCCCTGGTGCGCTGGCTCAGCTGTGTCACTAACATTAGTGCTAGCAGTATAAGCGCCTGTGCTAGCTCAAACTGCACTTGATTTTAAAAACAGACAAACTCCACAGCAGCTGCCGATGGGACTATGCTACTACTATCAGTTGCTAGCAGGCATGCTAACAACAGCTAACATTCCTGTGGCTAAAACTATCTTGAGTGCCCATGGTATCTAATGTGATGCTAACCGAGAGAAGCTGCTATTGACTGTATGCATGGCGCAAGAGAGAGACAGATCCAGCTCTGTTGGCAGACGAGCCGTGTACTGTGATTACTCTGAGCAGCATTTATGGGAATAAATTACAACATAATATATTTGAATATATACTTTCTTTTTTTGCCCATGCCTGGAACTGGGCCTGATTACTCCGAGGCAGGACTGACAAAACAACTCAACACGGTTAATGCAGCACCGGGTACACACTTTGTTCCACCGCCGCAGCGCGGGCTCAGTCTAACAACTCAACAAAAAACACTCTCCTACTTCTACTACTTGGCTGACAGTCAATATCAAGTCTGCCCCCTGCTGGCAAGCACAAGGAAACATACTTGCGCAGCAGAGCTGAAACTGTGTATTAGATACAGATATGTAAAATAAATAATAATAAAAGAAAATAACATTTTCTTCAGGTGCTACACAGGCATAGCACTACGACCACTGACAGGTGAAGTTAATCACACTAGCCCTTTTTAGATAAAAAAGCCAGCTTGGCTATGGTGATGGAGGATAACCCTGCTGAACTTTGGAGGAAAACACACCAGGGATGCAGAGGGAAAGGATCGCTATGGCGGAGGAAAGGAGCCAAACACTGGAGACTTGCGGAGAGGAAGACATACAGCTGTGTCTCCCATCTCTCATCATGGGCAACGTGAGATCACTGGGGAATAAAATGGACGAGCTTACAGTGCTAACCCAGAGTCATCAGGAATACCTGGAGTGTAGTCTGATGATTTTCTCGGAGTCATGGCTACGCACGGATGTTCCTGAACACAGTGTCTCCACCGAAGGGTTTCCACACTGTCCGGGCTGACGGGGACTGCACTACGAGTGGTAAGCGTAAAGGAGTGGGGCTGTTTATGTGTACAACAGGTGATGCAATCCTGGTCACATTACCGTCAAAGACCGCATCTTCAACCCCGGTATTGAATGGTTGGCTGTGGGTCTCTGTCCGTACTATTTACCCTGTGAATTCTCGCATGATATTGTAGTGGCTGTGTATATTCCCCCGTCCGCTAACCCGACATCGGTGTGTGATGTCATTCACTCTACAATAGCCGGACTACAGACTGCACGCCCGAGTGCTCGCATTACAATCACAAGTGACTTCAACCTTGTCTCCATTAAAAAGACACTCCCGAAATTTACGCAGTATGCGACCTGTAAAACCAGAGAGGAGAAGACCCTGGACCTGCTGCATGCTAATGTAAAGGATGCATACACCTCCATGTTCCTTCCCCCGCTGGGAAGATCAGATCATAACTTGGTGCTTCTCACCCCCTGCTATATGCCTCTAGTGAAGAGGCTGCCTGCAACCACAAAGACAGTGAAGACATAGTCAGAGGACTGCTATGAAGCACTGCAGGGCTGTTTTTAGGTGAATGACTGGAATGTACTCTGTGAGCCACATAGAGAGGACATTGGTGGGCTTACTGAGTGCATTACAGACTACATCAATTTCTGTGTGGACGGCATTGTCCCAGCAAGGACTGTGTGTTGTTGTAGTGGATAAAAACCTGATCTGTAATACCATCACCCTATTTAGAGGTGTTCAGCTGTTCTGTGTGTGTAGAAGGAAAGCACCTGCAGGGTCTGCAGTGGATAAACCATAGAGGAATCATCCCTTAAGAGGAACACGAGAGTCACAGTTACTGTATATGGAGATTATGACTGCTAAACATGAAATAAACTTTAGGCTTTATTTTTTAAAACCTTATTTGGAAGATATTCCACCGGTATAATCCGAAAATGGAAGTTGATCGTGGTTAAGGGTATTGATCAGGCCAAAAAGAAGGAGGATCCAAGGACGTGGAAACCTCCGGACCAGAAGAGTATATAAAGGGGAGCACCAGACAGAGAAATCAGTTCATCCCTGGAGAGCTCACTGCATGTATTTTGCTGCGTGAAATAAATAACTTTGACTGGAAGATCAGCTGTTTCATCCTTGATTTGAGACTCCACCTGTGAGTTTTTGCTTAGTGAAAAGTTTATTAGTTGCTAATATAGACAAGTAGTTTTGGCACTACATTGTTACCCAAATAACAAGCCTTGGGTAGCAAAAGACATCAGAGCCATACTCAACCACAAGGAGCTGAGGGACATTCAGAGGGAGCTGAATGTAAAGATCAAAGAGGCTAAGGACCGCTACAGAAGGAAGCTGGAGAGGAAACTCCAGCAGAATAACACAAGGGAGATCTGGAGCGATATGAGGACCATCACTGATTTCAGATCAACTAGCAGTGGAGCTGATGGTAGTGTGGCTAGGGCCAATGAGTTAAATCTGTTCTTCATTAGATTTGACACTGCAGCCCTGGCCCCTGCTGGCTCCAGCCACCACTGCTTCTTCCTGATAGCACCTCATCCAACTTGATGAGCCCCTCACACCCATCTCCCACTCCTCACACCTCCTCTGGTTCCCATGCTACCTGCCTTTCTCTCACTATGGACTCCAACTCTCCCTCCTCTTGACCTGCACCGTTTACACCGCTTCATGTTAGGAGACAGCTGAGCAAACTTCCCGCCGGTAAGGCTGCAGGCCCTAATGGTGTCAGCCCACGGATTCTCAGACCCTGCACCGAACAGCTCTGTTGAGTGCTTCATTGTGTCTTCAACATGAGCCTGAGCCTCCAGAGGTTCCCTGTGATATGGAAGACGTCCTGCCTCGTTCCTGTGCCAAAGATGCTGCAGCCTAGTGGTTTCTCAGCCTACCGACTGGTGGCACTGACGTCGCATATCATGAAGACTCTGGAGAGACTCATCCTGGATTAGCTCAGACCTATGGTCAGGCCACACCTGGATCCCCTCCAGTTCGCCTACCAGCCCTGGATTGGAGCTAAGGATGCCATCATCTACCTGCTGAACCGTGTCTATGCCCACCTGGACAAGCCAGGGAGCACTGTAAGGGTCATGTTCTTGACTTCTCCAGTGCTTTCAATACCATCAGGCCTGCTCTACTGGGTGAAAAGCTGACAATGATGCTGGTGGTTCCCCCATTGTGTCCTGGATTGTGGACTACCTCACTGGTTGACCACAGTACATGCACCTGCAGCACTGTGTGTCATATGCAGTGGTCAGCAACACTGGGGCCCCACAAGGGACTGTCCTCCTCCTTTCCACTTCACCCTTTACACCACGGACTTCAGCTACCAGACAGAGTCTTGCCATCTTCAGAAGTTCTCTGATGATTCTGCTGTTGATGGATGTATCAGCAAGGGTGATGAGGCTGAATACAGAGCTGTGGTGGATAACTTTGTTACATGGTGTGAGTTGAACCACCTGCAGCCCAGCAGAGCAAAGACTAAGGATCTGGTGGTGGATCCGAGGACAAAAGTGACCCCAGTTTCCATCCTGGGGCATAACATGGACATCGTAGAACACTATCTATCTCGAGGTGTTCATCGACAATAAACTGGACTGGACTAAGAACACTGAAGTCCTCTACAAGAAGGGATAGAGCCGCCTCTATTTTCTGAGGAGGCTCCGCTCCTTTAACATCTGACATACATAAATATAAACAAACTTGTACAATCCTGCTTTTTTCAACTCCTGAATATCTGAAAAATCAAAGTGATGCTAACAACCAGACATCTTGAACTTATAATCCACACCCTGATTTTCTCTTGCCTTGACTACTGTAATGCTTTCTTCACCTGTCTCAACCATCCCTCCCCCATCCCTCTGGAACAGTCTACCCTCTTCTGTCAAATCAGCTGAATCACTAAATGTCTTCAGAAAACTAAAAACCCATCTCTATCATTATGCATTCCCTACAATAGAACTGTAATTATTCTTTGCACATATCTGTACATGTATGTTTATTTTATTTCATCTTATTTATTTTATTTTGTTTATTTTTATGTTTGTTTTTGATTGTATTTTTAATTATGCTTTATGTTTACTGTACCCTGCACAGCAACTTTGCTCTCTGCTAACTTTGTTGAAGTGCTGTATAAGGGGGTCTGGTCTGGTGGAGTCAATGCCTCAACGGGTCAGGGCTGTTTTGACAGCAAAAGGGGGACCAACACAATATTAGGCAGGTGGTCATAATGTAATGCCTGATCAGTGTATATCGTCTCCGATTTTGAACCTGCTTTTGAGGAAAGTACAACTTAGGGAGTTAGTTCTAGTTTCACTTTTGCATACTAAAGCTAGTCTTTCTTGGAACTAATTTCCCAAGCATGCTGCCATCATGTGTAAAATAGTGCATTAGAGTGAGTCAGTTAACAATTTTTTGTTAAGTGCTATGTATCGACCTTCCAGATGTGGATGACGTTGAACTGACGGGCTTATATCTGATATTGGCCCCATTTATGTGTCTAACTTAGATTTATTTTCCTTCATTTCCTCATTTTTCTCTCCTCTTCCCATTTCCTTTGAGGCTTAGAAAATAACTTTCAGTCATTGTTAAAGCCACACAGACAATTTGTTTGACTATGTCAGTTTGTGCAGTGCTGCAGAGTAGAGAATTATTTGTACTTATCACTCCTCTGATATCCCTCCCTCCCAGCCTTGCTTAATTCTTTCTCTTTATTTCCTCCTCCCATCCCCTCTACTCATTTGGCATTAACATATAACTGCTGTGAGCACTGCCGTCAACACAACGGGAGGCTCACTGTGTGTGTGTGTGTGTGCCGCTGTGTAAGCCCGGGTGCCTTTGATCCAATAAAAACCTCTAATTTGAGTGGTTGAAAGAGTTTACATACTTTTTTCTTTTCCTTCAATCCTTTGCTTTTCTTCTGTTTCCCATTTACATTAAGCTTCACTCCACCACTGAATACTCGTGGTTGAGTTTCACAATGTGGACCGCGCCAACGCTATGAGAAGGAAATGTTTTGACATTTGGCGTTGTCAAATTTGGTTTGTGATTTCTTCATCGCCTTGCGCGGCAGACCATTAGATTAAGACTGTGCTTGTGTAAATCCCTTTCACTCCTCACATGATTGATGTTCTATTTCAAAGTAAAGCAACAACAAACAAGTTTCCACAGAGCGAGGATTTTTGAATAGTATGCCATTCATCACTGGCGGCTTGGCCTTTTACATGAGTGCCACAAACATTGTGAGGATGGGAAATGTTTTCAAATTCAGTTATCACACAGGCATTTTATTATACAGACATTTCACTTTTGATTTGATTCACATTGATTTTAAGCATTTGCTTAAAAGTTATTTCATCTTGGACTGAATACACTGTGTAGAAACAAAAAAACAAAAACAAAACACATCCGCCTTTAAAGATAACAGTGTAGCACTTGGCAAGGCTCTTTCTCAGTTTGAATTACTATGAAAACTGGAGAAAATGTCTCAATGTAAATGTGCAGACTTATTTGTTGCGTTTGTCTACACTGTCACACATCATGAAAATATGTTAGTGAACATCATTTTTATGCCTTTAACTAAAATGTGGTTTGAATGAAACAGAATTTTCCAGCCGTCCTCATCAGGAAAAGACCATATAGCTCTACTGTGAAAGAAGCTTATGATGACCCATGTTTACGCATATTATCAGACCTCTAGTGGCTGTAGTGATTATCGCAGCAGTAGGAAGTCAGCTGAAGTGATTGATAGAGCAAGAGATGAAGTCCACGCAGGTCTCAGAGCCAGGAGGCCACTGTATTTCTTCACTGTGAAACCAAAAGTCAACATCACATAGGTACATTCAGAGCTGAAGGAAAAGAAGAGAGATGAACACTGAAGTGACAGCAGGGTGAATTCTTGGAAATCTCACAGTGTGACTAGATCCAGAGCTGAGCAGAAGCAGAGTTTTTGAGGTAAAACAAACTTGTGACATTGCAAGGGTAGTGACAACTGATTCTGAATGGGGAGATAAGAATTATTAAGTGAAATATTTTCTTTTTTTCTTCTTTTTTTTTGTTTTTTACACATCCCTTATACGTGGCATAGCTATTTTAACCCGAACCACCTATTCATTAATTTAAATATGAGGATGTGTTGGTATTTTCATGTTGAATGGATATTATCTGTGCCTGCCAATAAATGTCTAGTTAAGTTAGGAAAGATAGATGCATTTATAGTTGTGACTGTTCAGGTAAAATGCTCCTGTATGGTTTTGAGAAGTTGAAATATGTTCAGCTTTTCAGTGAAAATTACGGAGTCATGCTGTTTTTCACAATAATTGCATATGTTTGCCGGTTGCACAGGCAGCTCTGCTCCACAGGTGCACCACACTGTTTTGTAAAGCAACTGCAGTGCCTTGCAAAAGTATACACCCCCCTTGAATTTTTCCACATTTTGTCACATTTTAACTACACATGTAAATGTATTTTATTTGGATTTTATTGATATACCAACACAAAGTGATTTTTTACAAATAAAAAACAGAAAAGTGTGGTGTGCAAAAGTATTCATCCCCCTTAAATAAAATCCAGTGCAACCAGTTGCCTTCAGAAGTCATCTAATTAGTAAATGGAGTCAACCTGTGTGTAATCTAATCTTAGTGTAAATACAGCTGGCCTGGTTTGTTAGAGAACATTAGTGAACAAACAGCATCATGAAGTCCAAAGAACACAGCAGACAGGTCAAGGATAAAGTTGTGGAGAAGTTTAAAGCCTGGTTAGGATATGAAAAAAATATCCCAAGCTTTGAACATCTCACAGAGCACTGTCCAAACCATTTCATGGAAATGGAAAGAGTAAGGCACAACTGCAAACCTGCAAAGACAAAGCCGTCCACCTAAACGGACAGGCTGGGCAAGGAGTGCAGAGAAGCAGCCAAGAGGCCCATGGTAACTCCGGAGGAGCTGCAGAGATCCACAGCTCAGGTAGGGGAATCTGTCCACAGGACAACTATTAGTCATACACTCAACAAATCAGGCCTTTATGGAAGAGTGGCAAGAAGAGAGCCATTGTTGAAACAAAGCCATGCAGTTTGCCACAAGTCATGTGGGGGCACAACCAACATGTGCTCTGGTCAGGTGAGACCAAAATTGACGTTTTTGGCCTAAATGCAAAACGCTACATGTGGCAGAAAGCTAACACTGCACATGACCCTGAACACACCATCCTCACTGTGAAACATGGTGGTGGCAGCATCATGCTGTGGAGATGCTTTTCTTCAGCAGGGACAGGGAAGCTGGTCTGAGTTGATGGGAAGATGGATGGAGCCAAATACAGGACAATCTTTGAAGAAAACCCGTTAGAGTCTGCAAAAGACTTGAGACTGGGGCAGAGGTTCACCTTCCAGCAGGACAATGAACCTAAACATACAGCCAGAGCTACAATGGAATGGTTTAGATCAAAGAATATGCATGTGTTAGAATGGCCCAGTCCAGACCTAAATCCACTTGAAAATCCCTGGCAAGACTTGAAAATTGCTGTTCACAGACACTCTCCATCCAATCAGAATAAGCTTAGGCTATTTTGCACGGAAGAATGGGCAAATATTTCAGTCTCTATATGTGCATCACTGGTAGAGACTCACGGTAAAAGATTTGTAGCTGTCATTTCAGTGAAAGGTGGTTCTACAGTCTAAGTATTGACTCAGGGGGGTGAATACTTTTGCACACCACACTTTTCTGTTTTTTATTTGTAAAACGAATAATCCACTTCACAATTATGCACCACTTTGTGTTGGTATATCACATAAAATCCCAGTAAAATACATTTACATTTGTGGTTAAAATGTGACAAAATGTGGAAAAGTTCAAGGGGGGTGAATTCTTTTGCAAGGCACTGTACGCCTGTAGCAGCAAGTCTCTATGTGGGCATGGCCTTACTCTGCGCCACTTTATGCAAATCAGACAACAGCAGCTGTGCTCATATTATGGTTTAGTCTTAGTGATAATAACTATCTTGATTACTGATGGTAATCTGCAGCAGGCATAGTATCCACCTAAGTTTCAACATTAGTGGCCTGGTTGTACTCACCCTGTTGTCTATGCAGAGTTAAATTGCACTCTGTAAAATATCATGTTGGCAGCAGTGTTACGTTTTGCTAAAAAAAAAGTGAGGACCGGAGCGCCATTTAGCTGAGTAGGTAGAGCAGGAGTAGAGCAGGTGTCCCATGCTCAGAGGCTTTGTCCTCGCTGCAGCGGACCTGGGTTTGACTCCTGGCCTGGGGCCCTTTGCTGCGTGTCACTCACCCTCTCTCTCATCCTGTTTCCCGTCAAAGTCTTCAGTTGTTCTATCAATAAGGCCAAAAAAATACTTGAAATAAAAGATGAGGACCATAATGCAGCAAACGTATGCGAGGATTAAGGAAGGCAAGCTTTGGTAACTAAAGCTTAGAATAATATCCAAGAAGTGCCAAATGCCTAAATACAAAGTAGCGAACAAAAACACACACAAGTACAAAGCAAGAGTGAAGTACAAATCAAAACCAACGTTCAAACCAGTAATCATGAGAGCTACGTAGAAACATGCTATGGGTGAGAAACACAGGGTGGCAACACAGGACAAACTGACAAAGACATGAGGGAGAACAAAGACTAGGAAGGGATTGAGGTACAGGAGGAGTGAAGCAGGGAGCGGACAGGTGAGGGAAGGAACAGAAAAAACACTGAAAGGAGGGAAAATCACAGAGAGGGAGAAACTGAAAAGTAGCATGCGAGACACGGGGCCATAATTTCACTTGAAATAAAAGATGAGGACCAAAATGCAGCAAACATATGCGAGGCAAGATTAAGGAAGGCAAGCTTTAGTAACTAAAGCTTAGAATAAACAAAAATCCAAGAAGGGCCAAATGCCTAAATACAAAGTAGCGAACAAAAACAAAGTACAAACCAAGAGTAAAGTAAAAATCAAAAGCAAAGTTCAAACCAGTAATCATGAGAGCTACATAGAAACATACTATGGGTGAGAAACATAGGGTGGCAACACAGGACAAACTGACAAAGACATGAGGGAGAACAAAGAGTAAGAAGGGAATGAGGTACAGGAGGAGTGAAGCAGGGAGAGGTGAGGGAAGGAACAGAAAAACACTGAAAGGAGGGAAACTGAAAAGTAACATGCGAGACATGGGGCCACAATCTCAAATTGTTTTTCCCTGTATTTCTACCTGCTTAACCCTCAAACACTATTCTTTTCTCATTCCCTTTATTTAGAGGATTTCAGTATAGACATGGCATGCCAGTCATGCCATATATAGGTATTGGGTTTTATGCTCCCCAAATTTAAAGCTAGCTGCATTGCCCAATCCCGATTTAAAGTGTAGAACTGTCACATCGCGGTGAGGTTTGTCCTGTCTTGGCGTCTGTCTTGTGAATTCATGTTTTATTTTGAAAATAACTCTCCTCTCGTTTCAGGTCACTTGCCCTTCCTCTTGTGTCCCTGGTCTGACGTCATCCCTAATCCTTGATTGTTCTCACCTGTGTTCCCCTCCCCCATGTGTATAAAGTCTTTGTCTTCCCCTGTCT
The DNA here is from genome assembly GCF_904848185.1 of Acanthopagrus latus. Classification (NCBI taxonomy): domain Eukaryota; kingdom Metazoa; phylum Chordata; class Actinopteri; order Spariformes; family Sparidae; genus Acanthopagrus; species Acanthopagrus latus. Next base: position 2,016,456 of record NC_051057.1, on the reverse strand, counting down.
GCGTCGCCAAAGTATTTCATCGTCTTGTCGTATACCAAAGCCCTGTTCCACAGTCTCAAAACTTCGTCTTGTTAAGTATTGCCTTGTTTTGTTTTTCTGTATTTGTCCTCTTTAGAGAGTGATTTTGAGTTTGTTAAATTTTCTGGTTAGGGTTTTGATTTCTAGTTTAGCATTTGTTTATAGCCTTTTCCTTTTCCTCCTGCGGGAGCGTTTTTTGTTGTAACCTTTTATTTCTAAGAAAGAATAGATAATTTTCATAGCCTTGTGCCATCCTCTTCAGAGTGTTTTTCTTTTGTAATATTTCATATTCCAGTATTATAGTTCAAAGTAGGTTTTCCTCCTTCGGGAGCATTTTTTGTTACTGTGTGTTTCATGTTTGTTTGTCTTGTCTGTCCCTCAGAGTTTTATGGTATTTTGTTTATCATTCCATCTGAAGAGTTGCAAATCAGAATAATAAAACTTGACATTACTTCTGCCATTACTGCATCTGAGTCCTCTCTTTTGTCCAAGTCTGTCAAGAACTGAGATGTGCAATCTTCTTATTGCAGTAGGTAAAACATAGATGCCTCTTTAGCAATCATTAGGCATATTTGATGGAGCATTAAACATGCAGACATGGCATTACATATTCAGCCAACTGTTATCCAGTCTCACACTGAAGTCCGGAGAATAGACTGGCATGCTACTCTGTTGTGGAGTGTAATGACGTCACACCAGACAACATGTAACAGAACAATAATACTGCTACTACGGTATAATATTGAGTAAGGGTGCCATCAAAAGAGTTAACACAAAGTGAAGAAAAAAGAAAGTTGTTTTATGCCCAGATCTAACCAGACCATAGGCACAGTGTTGTCCCAACATAAAATGAAGGAATAAAACATAAATACATGCAAAGTTTTAACATATCCATGGTTTGATGGTTTGGAGAAATGTTCATTACCATTATCATTTATTTTGCTCTTTAGGTTGCATTTTGTCACATTTACAACTCAGTAGATTTGAAAAACAATCTGACTTATACAGTATATGCACACTGAACACACTTATACAAATGCTTTTGCATGAACAGACTATCTTTTATTTATGTCTATGTAGAAACAACAACTTTTGAAGCATACAGTGTGCAGCACAACGATCATTGGTACTTAAAATGGATGTATGTATCAATAAAACAAATGGATTTTAGGGCTCAAAATAAAACACACTTCTTTTGCATTATACACACACACACACACACACACACACACACACACACACACACACACACACACACACTCACACACACTATCAATGTTCTCTTTCTGCCATTCATTAACTATTCATTTCAGTTAATTAAAGGTTACTCAGATGGAATAAGGCTTATCTGGAGAGTCACTCTGAGCTGTCTGCTGACACGTACACACACATAAATAAATAAGGCTCACATGTACACAGATTCAACTTAGTCTCTTCTGTGTGAAAGCCATTCACAGGGCTTATCTTTCTGTAAAGACTATCAGATCTGCATCACACACAGGGGAATCTTTGTCTTTTTGTGCTCCTGTCTCTCATACTTTACACACTTACTACAAATGCAGAGTGAGGTGAGTGTTGGAGTGTGTGAAATGAAATGTGCCTATTATCACAAAATCACACATGTGCACAAATGTATCTGGAGGAGCCATCTCCAGGAGCTGACAAATCGCTCTATTGATGTGGGTGAGACAGGCTCACGGAGGATTACCCTAAAAACCAAACACTACATGTTTCAAATGTGACAGGAAGCCACCTGTGCTGTGTCTGTTAAAGGGTTTCCTCTATTTGTCTGCCTGGTGAGTGTGCCTTCATTCACAGGGAAATTCCAGCTTTTGAATAACAACAACTATTTGGAGACTTTTGTGTAGGAGGCAGGGCAGCCGCCTTGTTTTACCTTGCTCACTGACAAACACAACAAATTGTTTTCCCGTGAAGAAAAGCCAAGCTGTGCCACACCGCTTGTGTATTTAAAAACTGCATTTTCCCAGTGCCAGAGCCCCCATGCTGAGTTAAATGAAGGCATTTATTCTCCAACCGAATTGGGCCTGGAGATATGCTTTCATTAGGACTGCGATTAGCATAGTGCTTGTTACCGCTGGGCCTGTTAGTGAAACAGAGATGTCTGTCTGTCTCCACAGGTCCACTCATTACAGACAACATGGAAATCAGCTGTACAATGGAGTTATGCACATCACACATAGGACACATAAGTAAGAGCTGGAAAACAGTTTAATGGCATGATGGCTGATTTTCACGTACCTGAGCATACTGACAAATCGGGGAGAGATTCTCTAAAGTTAGGTATTTTCATCTCTGGTGCACTGTGGCAGTTAACAAGAGAGAAACAGACAATAGTTCAAAGGGTTCAGTGAAAATTATTCACATAGAACAGCTACTGAGAGACTTTCAATAGACAAATGCAGGAAACAGAACCCAGGTTGTGATGCTACATGGGGATGTCAGGCTTTAATCATCCCATCTATCAGTCTTTTTTAAGTAAGAACAAAAACATCTAAGGGCATCATGTTATACATTGACATTGACAATTATTTTAAACATTCAATACATTTACCGTTTGTGTCAAATAATAAAAAAGAAGACTTGACAAAAATTGTGAACATGATGTCTTTATATTACTGTATCCATGTTCCAATAATGACCAAGGCATTGCAACTTTCAAAAGTACTCTGTTATTTTATTTTTTTTTTTTCTGGAGTAAAGTTTTGACTTGTCAACACCAGTCAATGTTGGCACTTAGCTGCAACTCCTACTCTACTTCCAGCCCCTTGTGATTTCTATCCTGTAGTTGAGAAAACAATCTTACCGTGGTCATTTAGGTTGTTGTTCTGGAGCTTTCAATCATATTAATTTTCCACAGCAGAGGATGTTTTTCATCAATGAATTGCAGATGTTTGAATTTTCTTAAATCTGGGCCTTGTATTTACATGTTGAGCTGACCGAAAGTATTGGCTCGGTCCAGTAGATTGCCTCAGCTGGCTGCAACATAATCCTTTGGGGCAACTCTGACGGTCAATCTAATGTCAATTAAAAATGTGCGTTTTTTTTTGCTTTTGTTTTTTTTGCTGACAGGCTGAGGTTGTTACTAAAAGTGTCTGACAACGTTACAGAAATTATTCTGATCGGATGGAGTCAACTTATCAGCTATCAAAAGCCACAATTCATTTAGTCTGCAAAGGACCTCAAGCCCACAGCCTCTAAAGACATCACTAGAGAGCACAAATGTACTGTATTCCTTTCAAGATGTTTGCAATTTTGGTTGGATGCAGGTTCATTCATGTAATGAAGCTTTATACTACCCACACACACTAAATTCAATTTATAACTGTTTAGAGAGATAATCTTACTGCTAAATTCCACCAGATATGTGTCTGGTCCAGCTCCACTCTGCCACTGCAGCGGTTTCTCTTTAGTTGTCTTTAGTTATGTGTTTACATTCACTGTCTCTGCCATGGTGTGTAACTGCTCCGGGTCTATTTCTACCAGATGCCGGAGCACGACGCAGCAATTCAACCTAATTCATGACAGAGCAGACAGGAAGTCATGCACCGAAACAACAACAAAACATCCGGTTAATTTTCAAAATAAAACGCTCAGTATTGACGTCAGCACAAAAATCTCCAAAAAAGAGAACATTTCAAGCTTCTTCGGTTGGGAACACCTATAACTGCAGTTGCGTTTGATTATGTAATTATTGCGGGAACTCCCCGGTATCACAACTCCAGCTGTCGTCGTCATCAGGCTCAGCTAAGCAGCCTCCCAGTGACCACAGCTTGAAACCAGACTTGGACTCACAACCTAAGAAATGGATTTTGAAGACAGGGGTGGTGACTTTGGCCATGCAAGATGCCAAACTGCTTGACCGGGCAGCATGCGATTTTAAACCAGCGATCATCAGTTCACTGGGTGACCCACTCTACCACCTGAGCTACAGCCAGCAGTAAAACATTTAATTTATTGACATTTTGTGAGTTTATTTCGTTAATTTATAAGACACAGTAGTGATCTTGCTGCCCGCATACATCTCCCAGCTGAAACCATAGGGGCAATCAGATAATCTCCTCTTCAGTTGCAAATTGACATAACATCAGTGCTGTTGTTTCCTCACACTCTGCTGATATTGTTAGCGACCATATCCTACAAATTACTCCTTTAAGGAGCTGAAAGGTTTATGCACTTGTTACTTGAAACCTATGGCCACTTGGTTTGATGGTCACCTCAGGGTGGCTCGCTGGGATGCTTGCAGTGGTTCCTTTGTGTTTGTGTTCATCTGTCCCTCATATTGAGATGGCTTGTAGAGTCTTGAGACCTGCATTGGTAACACTGATGACAGCAACTGAGGTTTGAAGTCTTGATTTGTTACATTTTTACACTCTCACACCAATTGCACTTGCAGAATTGATGCCATGGTGAAGAACAATTCAGACACACCATAGTATGTATGACTAAAGTCTAGAAGGGCCCAATCTTCAAATCCAGACAGTGGACAGATGGATTCAGCCTTGGTGAGTAGTGAGGCTGCAGTTTTACTAGCCTTTCAAGTCAGCGTTAGTTTACCCTTTAAAATATTCTAACCTTGATGTTTTATTATCAGTTCTGACAACTTTTTGAATTACTGCCAGGGCGAACCATTGCACACCTCCTATTATGACAATGTACGGACCTAACCTTTGAATTGATCTCTACTGAGTCTAGATGAATTCATTTCTCCCATGAAAAAAAAAACTACATTTCATTGTCCTATACAGAGAAGATTTCCTGGCTCACTGCATTTAGCCCTGATGTGGCCTGTCTCCTTAAATAAATCGAAGTGAGAATTTCTAAGTAGTTCCCAGGCAATTGAGACAGCGGGCTCATTTTATTGTCTCAGAAAACTGCCACTGCACATTGATTCAGCCCTGCCTGAGATCTCGCCTGATGCTTTTAGATTCCCCCATGCTTTCTGCAGGGCTTCTCAATGTCTCTCGTTTGTCAACTCTCTCACATTTACGCACAGCTCTCATTACTATGGTTGAATAATAAGACTATTTCCAAATATTCCAGGCCCACTGGCCTTTTATTAAAGCTGCTGTGTTCAACTCCATATTATCAGTCTCACCTTCCCTCTTCTCAGTTGGTCAAGTCTTCTTTCCAGCACCTGTCATTTATCTTGATGAGTCGTCTATCCTAAAGAGGCATCTCTTTGGAGGCTGGGGTAACTGGCAGCTGCTAAGCCACCACAGGTCAAAAGAAGCAGAGAGTGAATGCAGCCAGTCTGCATTGAAACAGCAGCATTGAGGATTGTCAATGTGTTTCTTCTTTCTTTTATGTTTTTGTCATTACCCCCTTCCTGTGGCTACCAGCTGGAAAATTTTGAATAATTTGGACATCTCTGGAGTACATTTTTTTAATCTCCTTTGTCAATGTCTCTAAATACAATACAATTTGAAAACATCCAACCATGGCAGCAGCAGTATGGTTATGGTTAAAGCAAATTTGTGATCATAGGACATGAATGGTGGTTAAAGCAAGGGTTGTTATTGTAGAGTTGTTTTTTGTTAGAAAATCTCTTAACATCCCGACAGTCATCAATAAATGAACAAACAAAAGAAAAAAATCCAGAATCTGTGGCTATTACAAGCCACTAATAAGTCCGCTTAGTGGTTTCATTCAGATGGTATGAAAACACTGGTCAGGCTACCTGTCTCTCCTATGTACCCATTGTGGAACGTACTGAACTATCCACATACATTGATCTCTCAGCTGGCCAATGAGAACTACACAGCAGTCAGTGTTGGTGTAGTCAGACAGCGTGCGTTCATGTGTGTCGAAAGAGTGAGCGTCAAGGAAGGAGGTTGGATTTTTTTTTTTTTTTTTTTTCTGTTTGACACTTTTAAAACTGGTAGGCTGTAGCTCAGCAGGTAGAGCAGGTCGACTAGTGATCGGAAGGTCACTGGTTCAAATCCCGGCACCGGGCAGGGCTGAGCTGCACGTCCATTCCTCCACCACACCCACGTCCTGACTCACGATAGATACACATGCACACGGACACTTTACCCCTCACTCACCTTCACCCTCCCCATTCTACACTATACAAGTTAGTCGCCCAGGACAACATCCATACAGTTGAGACCAGACTTTCACACAGACAAATTAAACCCAGGACTGTTTTTGGATCAAACTGTGTTTTTAACATTCCTTTGAAAAGACATGATGAGCGTACGTTCAGCACAGATATTAAAAAGGCTGTGCTGAACGTGCGCTCTCTTTTAAACAAATCCTTTATCATAAATGGTGTAATTTTAGACAACAACCTAGACAGAATTCTCCTTACAGAGACATGGCTTGGCACTGATGCACCTGTTGTTCTCACTGAGGCTTCCCCACCAAATTTTAACTTTCTATTTTCTGCTACAGGGGGACAAAAAGGAGGGGGAACTGTGTCAATCACTAATGACAACATGTTGTCAAATGAAGTCTTTATCATTTGAGTATCTCGCTCAAGTGATGGCTTTTTTTTAGCAGCCCCCCCATCCTCTGTATGACAGTCTACAGACCACCTCACTATTCCACCTCTTTTAACAGTGAATTCTCAGAGCTACTATCAATTACCCATAGCAATTATAACAAAATATTAATAACCGGTGATTTTAGATTTACACATAGATAATTCCTCAGATCCAATGTCGAGAGAATTTTTAAACCTTCTACACTGTCTAGATTTCAATCAACATGTCATACAGCCGACCCACAGCAGGGGGCGCACCCTGGACCTGGTCATAACTTATGGCCTGTCCATTGGTGCGCCTTCTGTTGTGGACCTGGCTGTGTCTGACCACTTTTGTGTGTTTTTTACAATCACCAGTTTTAACCAGCAGGAGGCTCCGGTGAGAACAGTGAGGAAACGCTACCTAACTTCTGAAGTGGCTGTAAATTTTATCCAGATTTTACAGAGCACTCCTGCAGAAATTTTACCAGCACCATGTGATTTTATTGTTGACAGTTTTACTTTAAAATAAAATCAGCGCTGGACTCAGTGGCTCCACTTTTAATTAAAAAAACATTAATACAAGAACACAGAAATTAAAAAGCTGAAGAGAAACTGCAGGAGTGCTGAGAGGAGATGGAGAAAAACAAAATTAACAGTTCACTGGGAAATTTTACATGGACACCTCAAAACATATAATAATACAGTCACAGGTAAATGCTGCCGAATGCGTGGAGTCCTTTTTCCCTCCCCCCTCTCATGACTGTGTGAGTGTCTGCACTACTAAAAGGGTATGTAGCCTATATGGTAACGCATAACATCATTTTAACACACTTAGCCAATGCTCATGATTTTCCTCAATTAGATATTACTGTAGCCACCTTCGTGGGCCGCTGATGCTTTGTGCGTTGTGTTTGCAACAATCATACCGTTTATATTTGCTGCTGCTGCTGCATGCCATTACGGCGTTGTCCTGCGGCCATCGGAGGTCTTGCAGCGACGTCGTCTTGTACAGGACAATTGGTCGGTCGCACGCCACGGACCAGGCACTATTATTTTTTACCGGGGACTGGTGCCCCTTATGTTGAATGAATGAGTGTATGAATGTGTGAATCCTGTTATTTTTGAGTGTGTGTGAGTTCATTTTGGATTTTGTTTGTGTAATTCTATTTTGTAAAAATTGTTGACTGAGTGTTATTTTGTAAATTAGGTAATTGAGTTTTGTTTTCTTTATTTGTTTCTTTGATTATATTGTGCAGTTATTTTATACATTGTTTAAGCCTGTGATCTGTCCGTTACTTGTGGTTTTGTTTGTTTTGTTTTTTTTTCTTGTGGTGTGTGTGTCTGCAACCCCACTAATTTGTTATTTCCTCCCTTTTCAGTTGCTGTAGGCTGGTTGTGGCGGTGCTGGTGACCCTAGTTCTATTCATCTACGCTCTCTTCAAATCCTCCAGACTGCTTTGACAAGGTCAACATCTGCCTTGGCTATTTAGATTATTCATAACTTGGGTGTTTTAAGGTATTAAAAGGATGAATGTGACATCTCACCACATTTCAGTGAGCTGGTCAGTGCTGCATTTGTCACCCCGGAAATCCTATGGCCATTGCTGAACTCACTTTAATGTGTTCATATAACTGTTTCACGATTTTGCAAAGAGTTGTGATGCAATATATTCACATGAGAATGTTTCACATATTCATGTTGTTTATTTCTAACATCTCCAGTGTGTTAAGGCCTAACTGCATTTTAAACCAATGATGATGATGATGGTAATTCTGTATTGTATTGTGTAAGGTGTTTCTGATATTCAGCCTGAAGTTCTCTGCCTTAGTTTGTTCTACCAGAACTGTGTAATTCACACAGCACTCTGGAACTGCAGATCTAAAAGAGGCGTGAAGGTATACGTGATGATGTCTGTGTTTTTTTTTTGTTTTTTTTTTGTTTTTTTTTTATCAACACGTCCTCCTGTTAATCTAAACATGCTTTATACTACACAATTACATAATAAGTGAACAGGGCGCTGTCTGACTGTGGGGGAAAGTTCACTGAAGTCTTGGTAGGGAGAGCTGACTGTTGAGTTTTTTTTGTTTGTTTGTTTTGTTTTGTTTTTTTCAAGACGGTAACTAAAACAACAGAAACAGGGTGAGTTAAAGTTTCTGTTTTTTGGGCAGAAATGTGATGAAGAGTCGGTAGGACAGATAGGATAACAGACACTTCCCCACATATAATTGGGCTGTGTGAATAGGGATATAGATGATATTACTGATATAGATATGGAAATGATCAGAAATACCTCTCTGTAACTGAGTGGACATGTGAATTGATTCATGTCTGTCAGGGACAATGGTAGAATGGCTCTGTTTAAGACTGTCTCATCAACTTTGTGGGTGACAGAAAGTGGTTCTACATGGCCTCTGAGCTGACCATCTCTTCTACTTTACCTCACAGCACAAAATGCCCGAAGGATACTTAGTTACATAGCCTGTTGATATTTGTCTTATTCTAAATGTAGAAAAAAATGTGGTTGGAGGCCAGGCAAATACATTTCAAGAGTCAGTAAATATGAGCAATTACTACTGTCAAACTGAGCACACTCACAGGGAGAAATCAAGTGGACAGACAATAACCTTTTTCTCTAAGGTTTTGGTCAGTTGTGCAAGAGCCTTTGTTTTCTAATAAATCAGTAAAACTAAACATTCAGCAGGTGGTCAGCTTGTTTAAGTGGATTTGCATATATTAGTGCACAAATTGTTGCAACACCAGTCTTGAGGAATATACATCAATCAGCAACAACATGCAACAACAACCACCAACAGGTGATGTGCATAACATTGATCGTCTCTTTATAATGCATTTTCTTCTGGGAAACCTTTTGACCTGGCATTCATGCAGATGCAACTTGATGCACCGCCAGTCCAAACACTGCTGTGGACCAAGCACACCTCCTCATGGCAACTGCACTCCCATATGGCAGTGAACCCCCAGCGGGACAATGCACCCTGACACAGCACAAAAACTGCCCAGGAACAGGTACACAAGGCATTGACTGGGCCTTCAAATTGACCAGAACCCAATCTGATTGAACATCTGTGGGACATGCTTGACCTAATGTGATTTAAACTGGGGAACAAGCTCAGTTTGGACAGGTGCTTCTGTGTATCCTAACTCATATGGCACAAAGCCACTGATAGCGGTTTAACCCAGAATAGGAGCCATGCACTGATCAGGCAGACAGTGGGCAGGGATCCCATCTTGCCCTCCAGTAGCCTGCAGAGTATCACGATGCACAGAGATGCGTTTCTTGGCCTGTCGCTTGAAATCGGACTACTTCTTTGTCAACTTCTCTAATGTCCATGGCTCTGAACTAAGCAGGTTCACCACTTCTGTGACTTTCTGCCATCCCACCTGCTTCATTTTGTTGCTTACACTAGAACTCAAGGTTGCAGTCCGGATCTTTGAGAAAAGACTTAGCCAGAATATTTGAATGATACAGCTCCCAGTGTCCCTCCTTCTTCCTCTCTGCAGCAGCCCGGTCTTCAAAGCCCCTCCCACAGAGGAGCCTGCTGTGCATGAGCAGGCTTGTAACCACGGTAACAGAGGAAATCAGATAACCAAGATGGCACATTCACAATAAAGGCAACTTCATAAGCCCTGATGGTTCTATTTCTGACCAATACAACTAAATTACAATAGCAAGTGCTTCATGCAGATCACTGTATATATACTGAGTAACAAACACTGTTCCTCACATCACTGTGGACTAAGTAACTAATCATTTCCCAACGCAACATTGTTTCTCTGAAGCATGAGTACATTATTTCCCTGAACCAATTCAACCAGCATCCTGAACACAAACTAACAAAACCAACGTTCTCATAAATGCCTGGTCACTTGAAAGACACTTTTGCTAACTAGTAGCTTGTTTTCTCTCTGGCTCAGTCCAATTCTTTGTTTTCACATTGCTTTTCTTCATCAGTCTTCTTATTTCTTCTCTTTGGCATGGGCAATGGTGGGGCATTTTTCAGCTCTGTTGTTTACAGTTTGGGTTTGAACATATCTGAGCAGGTAAGAGCAGGCACCTCTGTGGGGAAAGGGGCACTGTCCACTACATGCTGCGTGAGGGAGGGGGCTGCCAGCAGCGTATGGATGAGAGTGACTGACACTTCTCAGACACTCCCTTTGGCTCTGATTGGTTGTATTCTAGAGCAATGGATTCTTGCAAATCAAATTAGAGCCACTGGGTGGAGCCACAGACAGTGGATTTTTACACAGCTGACCTCTATCTTATCATACTGTCAGATCATAATGATAATTTTAGCAAATATAACCAAAAAATAGTTACAGACTACAGCTTTAAGCCTCCAAATAATACTCTTTTTTATCTCTCAGTTTGATCAACCATTACCTCGAGCAAGTGATTATGGGGTAAACATGTTTAATTGTTATGTCTCATTCCCAGGTCGGTGGGATATGACAACCTGGGACAGCTTTGGCTCTGACCAAGCCACCAGCCCAAAGCTTCTGTATTTGATGATGTCAGAATCAGACACAAGAAACAACCATTTTCTCTGGGATCACTCACACAACCTTTAAGTCATTTTAGCTTTTTGAAAAAATTATCAGTTTTAATTCACCTGGTGAGGACAGGGTGTTATCATTGAAAAGCTGACAATTGTTTTCAATGCAGTCCATTGAATTTTTTTGCAAATTATACACATTTGATTTCATGCTGTAGTAAGCGATACAAAGTAGATTTTATTGATATGGAGCATATCCCATTCAATTGGATGCAATAGATCCATTACAAAGTACAATAATGAATTATGGATGACCTACAAAAACTGAAAAAAGTAAATTCTCTGGAATTCCTCTCAAAGAAGCCTTTGCAATCAGTAGATACTGTCTTTCTCTGGTCGAAATACTTTTCAGCAACTGCAGCTGTTTACGTGATGTGGGTGGGCTTGTAACATCATCATATTATTATATCAAACTTAGCTAACACACCTGGTCTTTATTAGACAATAAGAAATGACAATATGAAAAAAAATTGCTATCACTCTGACATCTGTATGGTAAATGATACTGGAGCTAGAAGATGCTAGCTCAGGGTAAGGGCTACCAAGGCTAACATAATCCATTGACCAACATCATTAAAGCTCAAAGGCTTAAGAAGTACTTGTAGGCAGACTTTCTTACCTTTAGACTGAGCAAAGCCAACCGTTTCATCCTGTCTTCAGTCTTTTTGCTAAGCTATGTCAGTTAACAGCAAGACAGCATAATACTGTATTCCCTAATTTTAGAACTATTCCTTTAAAGTAAAACCAAAAGCCTAAAACAACAGATAGTGTAGGCTGTATGCAAAAACATGGCATTGTCTTTCATGTAGATGTACATTTGGCAGTGAAGAAAAAGAGAGGAAATGCAAACAAAGGCTTTTCAGCCCCCTCAGAAACTGAAGGCCTTCTGATTTGATCATACAAAAATTCTCTTTTATCCTATAATTAAAATGATTTCATTAAATCAGGGAGTCTTTGGCTCTGCTGCTAACAATGCCGTGTCGAGGGATTTTATGAGACGAACAGGTGAAGGCAGTAATACCAAAATATTAAATCATTGAAGGAGAAAAAGAAAACAAAGCGCAAACACATTTATTCACAGGATGTGATTCAATTTGCATGCTGATTTCAAAACTGATTAGTCCCTTGGCACAAACCACTAAAGAAATACCTAACTTAGAAAAATACTTTCCAGCTTAGAGAGTTTGACACATTCCAATGAAGGAGTTCAATTACTGGTCTCAGAAGCCCACAAGCATGTAACACACACACACACACACACACACACACACACACACACACACACACACAGAAAGACACTATACAGTGAACATGCTCCTCTCTTTAGCTGTACGGTGGGTGTAACATGGCTGCAGTGTATATAGAGATGGCAGATGGGAATCAACTCCAAGCTATGGTGTCCACAGCCTGGGACCCAGCATGAGATCCTTCGAGCTTAATGGCACATTATTTGAAAGCAACAAACTTCACACAGTATGAGTATGAAAAATGCTTGTGGGTGTGATGTATATATTAGTGTATAATAGAGGAAGGATTTGTTTTTATTGATGCTTCAAAATAGGTAGACCCAACATGACCAGTGATTAGAAAAATAATGAGTGAAAATAGAGTGAAAAGAAATCATGATCATTTTGATGTCTGTCCACATTCCCTCCAAACTGAAGGAGTATGACATGCCATGATAGGTTCTGTCTATGAGAACAGATGGCTCACTGGCATCTATCACATGATCAGTAACATAGTAATCACATTCAGCACATTAATCAATCACACCAACCAGATGAGTGTATATCTGTGCTCACATATTCAGAAAGGCAGAGAGAGTGGGGATGTGCCAACAGAAAAGATGTTAAATATATTTTGTCGGCTGGTTAGTGTTAAAGCTGCGCCAGTCAAAAATTGTTTTGTTAAAAATCCATTTACATGGGCCGCCATTTACCTCAATTGGTAGCGCGGGAGTCCCATGTGTAGAGGCTTTGTCCCCGCTGCAGTGGACCCGTGTTCGAATCCCGACCCGGGGCCCTTTGCTGCATGTCACTCCCCCTCTCTCTCACCCTGTTTCCTGTCACCCTCTTCAGCTGTACTATCAATAAAGGCCTTTTTTTTAAAATTCATTTAAATACTGTTAAATAGTGAAAAAAGCTCTAAAATCCTTCTGTACACTATGCTGGTAACCATAGCAATTAGCAACTAATGAGCTAGTGGTGGACACTGATATGGAGCAACAAAATGAAAGTGAATTTGAGTGTCATCACCCTTTTCCTTTAAGAGCTAGGTGTGCCACAGCCTGGACATGTTAACCAGTGACTCTCGTCTTCAGTGAGGGGCAGGGATGTGATCCCTGACTGCTGAACCCTCTGCCCCCAGTGCCCCAGCGTTTCACAATCATCTGTCTCATGAAGAAATCTGTTTGACTGAATATGATAAAAATAAACTGAGGAGGAGGAGTGCTGCTGCATTCCTCTGTGTGTACCGATCTCAGTCCATGGATCTGACGGGACAGTCATAATGGTAGAATGAGAGGGTGAAATATGTTCATAATTGGGAACATATTAATGACATCACCTGCAGTGACCCTCCAGCAGCAGAAACAATGTGTATATCTCTACGTTAACATGCACTTTTGAGCATGATCAACAGCTGATGAATTGTATTGATTAGAACTGATTGTATCATTTGAGAAGCTGCTTTCAGATTGTATGAGTGATGTGAACCCCACTGTGTAGGCACATCTAATGCATCCTCTATATAGCAGGAAACAGACTGCAGTTTGACTTCAGACCAGTTTTTTGTAGGTCTATGGGACTGTCACTTTCCGCTTCCTCATGACATCAATCCATCATCAATGCACCTGACCAAACCTTATTTTAAGACCAACCTGCCCAGGGGCCCACAGGTGAGTGCAAGTTCATTTGCTATTTACACAACATGCTGGGCGTGACAGTGACAACTTAGTCAGTCTGAAACCAGCAATGACACTTGCACTGCACTATGTGGAGGGCGTAACATAGAGCATCATGTTTCTGCTGCTTGAGTCCATTGCAGGTTTTGTTATTAATATGTTCCTCATCAAAGATTAATCATTTCACCCACCAACACCCTGTCCTCTATTAATCAGAATGATAGTTTTTAGGACCTGTCCTGTCCAATCAGAGGAGCCGGAAACCACATTATGCAGGGGCGCACTGCAGTGCTCCACCTCCAGTTAAAGAGAGGATTTCTAACAATGAAATCAGTGTCCTTCATTGCTAAACAACATGTAAAAATTGAATAAGAAACAAAGATATAATACACAAAGTAAAACTAAGAATTGTTTGAGCTTGTGAAAGACAGTCAAGTAAAATTACGTTTTATTTCTCCACATTGTGTGTGTGTATAGCAGACAGCAGCAGCAGGGCTGGGCCAGGACACCTACTGTGACTAAATATATAATCGGCCGAGCATTACAGTGGACCTTTTAGGTCACTTAATGGACCACTGTCCAACAGGTCTCCCAGCCCCCACAAGGTGCATTTTTACATTGAGAGCAAGAGCCTTGCACACTGTGCTGAATACAAGAGATCGTAGCTATATTCACAATGAAGCCTGAATCTGTACTCTGCAGTATTCACATCACATAATTTAACTGCCATTAGCACATATTAGCTAGTTTAGCCCCATCATCTGAAGAACAGAAACCAATGAATTTACAATTGGGCGTATTTGAACAAAATCAACAACACTAACAACAGCCGTAGTCCTAACTAATGTGTTTGATTATCAAAATTAGAAAAATATCATCTTAATTCACTTAACTAGAGTATCCATGGTGCTCAGTTCTAGAATGTTGAAATGTTTTAAAAAGAGTAACCATGGTAACGAGTTCTAGAATGTTGAAACGATATAACTAGAGTAACTGTGGTGACCAGTTCTAGAATGATGAAACGCTTTGATCAGAGAAACCATGGTAAACAGTTCTACAATGTTGAAATGATATATCTAGAGTAACCGTGGTAACCAGTTCTGGATTGTTGAAATCGCTTAACTAGAGTAGCCAAAGTAACCAGTTCTAGAATGTTGAAACGCTTTAACTAGAGTAACCGTGGTAACCATTTCGAGAATGTTAAAATGCGTTGAACAGAGTAACCATGGTAACGATGTTGAAATATTTCAATGAGAATAACCATGGTAACCAGTTCCAGAATATTGAAATGTCTTGGAGTAACCGGTTCTTGAATGTACAGATGTCTTAACTAGAGTAACCATGGTAAGTACTTCTAGAATGTTGACATGATATAAGCAGAGTAACCGTGGTAACCAGTTCTAGAATGTTGAAATGATATACTTAGAGTAACCGTGGTAACCAGTTCTAGAGTGTCGAAATGCTTTGATCAGAGAAACCATGGTAACCAGTTCTAGAATGTTGAAATGCTTTGATAAGAGAAACCATGGTAACCAGTTCTAGAATGTTGAAATGTCTTCACTAGAGTAACTATGGTAAACAGTTCTAGAATGTTAAAATGATATAACTAGAGTAACCGTGGTTACCAGTTCTAGAATGTTACAATGTATTAACTAAAACCATGGTAACCGGTTCCAGAATGTTGAAATGCTTTGATCAGAGAAGCAATGGTAACCAGTTCTAGAATGTTGAAATGCTTTGATCAGAGAAACAATGGTAACCAGTTCTAGAATGTTGGAATGCTTTGATCTGAGAAACCATGGTAACCAGTTCTAGAATGTTGAAATGACAAAACTATTGTAACCATGGTAACCAGTTCTAGAATGTTGAAATTCTATGGTTACAGTAACCATGGTATCTAGCTCTAGAATGTTGAAATGATAAAACTCGAGTAACCGTGGTAACCAGTACTAGAAAGTTGAAATGATGTGAGTAGAGTAACCGTGGTAACCAGCTGCAGAATATTGAAATGCTTTAATCAGAGTAACCATGGTGACCATTTTCTAGAATGTTAAAATGTTTTGTTGAAAATGTCTTAACTAGAGTAAACTTGGTGACCAGTTCTAGAATGTTGAAATGCTTTGATCAGACTCTGTCTTAACTAGAGTAACCATGGTAACCAGCTCTAGAATGTTGAAATGGCTTAACTAGAGTAACCATGGTAACCACTTCTAGAATCTTGAAATATCTTAACTAGAGTAACCATGGTAACCAGTTCTATAATGTTGAAATGTTTTAGAGTAAACTCGGTAACCAGTTCTGGAATGTTGAAATGTCTAACCTTGAGTAACCATGGTAACCAGTTTGAGAATGTTGCAATGTCTTAACTTGAGTAAAAATGGCAACCACTTCTCGAATCTTGAAATATCTTAATTATAGCAACCATGGTAACCAGTCCTAGAATGTTGAAATGATATAATTAGAGTAAACGTGGTCACCAGTTCTACAATGTTGAAATTTTTTGACACAAAAATCATGGTGACTAGTTCTCGAATGTTGAAATGATATATTTAGAGTAACCATGGTTATCAGTTCTGGAATTTTGTGATGTCTTAACTAGAGTAACCAATGTAACCAGTTCCAGAATAAGTAGTAGTAACTGTTGTAATCAATTCTAGAATGTCGAAATGATATGCCTAGAGTAACAACGGTAACCAGTTCTAAAATATTGAAATGATATAACTACAGTAATCGTGGTAGTTCTAGAATGTTGAAATGCTTTGATCAGAGATACCAAGGTAACCAGATCTAGAATATTTAAATATTTCAACTAGAGTAACTGTGGTAACCAGTTCTAGAATGTTGAAATGCTTTTATCAGGAAAACCATGGAAGCCGATTCTGGAATGTTGAAATGTCTAAACTAGAGTAACCATGGTAACCAGTTTTAGGATGTTGCAATGCTTTGATCAGACAAACACATGGTAACCAGTTCCAGACTGTTGAAATATTTCAACAAGAGCAAACATGCTAATCAGTTCTGGTATTTTGTGATATGATGAATGATATAACTAGACTAACCATGGTAACCAGTTCTAGAATGTTGAAATGATATGAGAGAAACCATGATGACCATTTCCGAAATGTTGAAATGCTTTAATAGGATAAACCATGGTAACCAGTTGTAGAATGCAGAAATGATGTAACGAGAGTAACCACGGCAACCACTTCTAGAATGTTGAAATATCTTAGAGTAACCATGGTGACCAGTTCTGGAATGTTGATGAGTGTCAACTAGAGTAAGCATTGTAACCACTTCTAGAATGCCGAAATGCTTTGATCAGAGTAACCATGGTAACGATTTTTAGAATTTTGAAAGGATACAGATAGAGTAACCGTGGTGACCAGTTCTAGAGCGTTGAAATGCTTTGATCAGAATAACCATGGTGACCAGTTCTGAAATGTTGAAAGGTCTTAGCCATAGTAAGTATTTTAACCAGTTCTAGGACGCTGAAATGTCTTAGCTGGAGTAATCGTGGTAACCAATCCAAGAGTAACCATGTTGACCAGTTCTGGAATGTTGATACGTCTCAACTAGAGTAAGCATTGTAACCACTTCGAAAATGCCGAAATACTGTAATCAGAGAAACCATTGTAACAACTTGTAGAATGTTGGAATGTCTTAACTAGTGTAAGCATGGCAACCAGTGCTAGAATGTTGAAATGTCTCAACTAGAGTAACAATGGTAACCATTTCTAGAATGCTGAAATGATATAACTACATTAACTGTGGTAACGAATTCTTGAATGCTGAATTGCCTTGATCATAATGACCTTGGTAACCAATTCTAGAATGTTGAAATGCTTTGATCAGAGTAAGCGTGGTAACCGGTTCTAGAATGTAGAACTGTCCTAGAATAACCATGTTAACCAGTTCAAGAATGTTGAAATGATATAACAAGAGTAACTGTGGTAACCATTTCTAGAATATTGAAATGCTTTGATCAGAGTAACAATAGTAACCATTTCTAGAATGTTGAAATGTCTCAGCTAGAGTAACCATGGTAACCAGTTCTAGAATGTTGAAATGCTTTGATCATACAAACCACGGTAACCAGTTCTAGAATGTTGAAGTGATATAACTAGAGTAACCATGGTAACCAGTTCTGGAATGTTTGAATGCTTTGATCAGACAAAGAATGGTAACCAGTTCTGCAATGTTGAAATGTCTTAACTAAAATAACCGTGATAACCAGTTCTAGAATGTTGAAATGATGTAAATGGAGTAACCTTGGTAACCATTTCTAGAATGTCGAGATGCTTTGATCAGAGTAACCATGGTAACCAGTTCTAGAATGTCGAGATGCTTTGATCAGAGTAACCATGGTAACCAGTTCTAGATTGTTGCAATATTTCAACTTGACTAACCATTGTAACCAGTTCTGGAATGTTCAAATGTCCTATCTAGAGTAAACATTTTAACCACTTCAAGAATTTTGAAATGCCTTGATCAGAGTAACCATAGTAACAATTTCTGGAATTTTGAAATATAACTAACTGTGGTAACCACTTCTGGAATGTTGAAATGCTTTGATCAGAGTAACCATGGTAACCAGTTCTGAAATGTTGAAATTTCTCAACCTTAGTAACCATTTTAACCAGTT
Source organism: Acanthopagrus latus (assembly GCF_904848185.1). Lineage (NCBI taxonomy): Eukaryota > Metazoa > Chordata > Actinopteri > Spariformes > Sparidae > Acanthopagrus > Acanthopagrus latus. Next base: position 1,997,832 of record NC_051057.1, on the reverse strand, counting down.
CTAGAACGTTGAAATGTCTTAACTAGAGTAACCATGGTAACTACTTTTAGAACGTTGAAAAGATATAATGAGTAACTGTGCTAAACAGTCCTATACTGTTGAAATGATGTGATCAGAGAAACCATGGTAACAAGTTCTAGAATATTGAAATGATATAACTAGAGCAACCGTGGTGACCAGTTCCAGAAAGCATGGTATCCAGTTCTATATTGTTGAAATGATATAGACTAACTATGGTAACCAGTACTAGAATGTTCAAATGTCTCAACGAGAGTAACCATTGTAACCAGTTCTAGAATGTTGAAATGTCTTAATTATAGCAACCATGGTAACCAGTCCTAGAATGGTGAAATGTCTTAACTATAGCAACCATGGTAACCAGTCCTGGATTGTTAAAATGATATAGAGTAATCATGGTAACCAGGTCTAGAATTTTGACATATTTCAACTAGAGTAACCATGGTATCCAGTTCTAGAATGTTGAAATATTTGACCTAGAGTAACCATGGTAACCAGTTCTAGAACGCTGAAATGTCTCAACTAGAGGAAGCATGGTAACTACTTTTAGAATGTTGAAAAGATATAACGAGTAACGGTGTTAAACAGTGGTAACCACTTCTAGAAAGTTGAAATGTCTTACATTAACCATGGTAACCGGTTCTGGAATGTAGAAATGTCTTATTTAGAGTAAACATGGTAACCATTGCTAGCATGATGAAATGACATAATTAGAGTTACCGTGGTAACCACTTCTAGAATGTTTAAATGACATAATTAGAGCTATCGTGGTAACCACTTCTAGATTGTTTAAGTGACATACTTAGAGCAACCATGGTAACCAATTCTAGAATGTTGAAATGTCTTAACTAGAGTAACCATGGTAACCAGTCCTAGAATTCTGAAATGACATAATTAAAGTAACCAGGGTAAACAGCTCTGGAATGCTTTAATCAAAGAAGCCATGGTAACCAGTTCTAGAATGTTGAAATATTTCAACTTGAGAAACCATCGTAACCATTTCTAGAATGTTGAAATGATGTTACCAGAGTAACCAGTTCTGGAATATTGAAGTGTCTAAACTAGAGTAACCATGATAACCAGTTCTAGAATGTTGAAACATTTTAAATAGAGTAACCGCGTTAACCAGTTCTAAAATGTTGAAATTATATAACTGGGATATAACTAGACTAACTGTGGTAACCAGTTCTAAAATGTTGAATTGCTTTGATCAGAGTAAACATGGTAACCATTTCTCGAATGTTGAAATATCTCAACCAGAGTAACCGTGGTAACCAGCCCTGGAAAGTTGATATCATATAATAATAATAACCGTGGTAACCACTTCTAGAATGTTTAGAGTAACAATGGCAACCAGATCTAGAATGTTGAAATGCTTTGATCTGAGAAACCATGGTAACCAGTTATATAATTAGTTATTGTGGTAACAGGTTCTAGTCTGTTGAAATGATACAATCAGAGTAATCGTGGTAACCACTTCTAGAATTTAGAAACTCCTTGATGAGAGTAACCATGGTAACGAGTTTTGTGACATTTAAATGCTTTGATCAGAGTACCCATGGTAACCAGTTCTAGAATGTTGAAATATTTCAACTAGAGTAAGCATGGTAAACAGTTCTAGAATATTGAGAGGATATAATTAGAGTAACCATGGTAACCAGTTCTAGAATATTAAAATGTCTTAACTAAAGGATCCATGGTAACCAGTTTTAGAATGTTGAAATGCTTTCATCAGAGTAACCATGGTAACCAGTTCTAGAATGGTGAAATGTCTAATCTTGAGTAAACGTGGTGACCAGTTCTAGAATATTGAAATGATATAACTAGAGCAACCATGGTGACCTGTTCTAGAATGTTGAAATTCTTTGATCAGAGAAATGATGGTGAAATGATATAACTAGAGTAACTATAGTAACCAGTTCAAGAACGTTGAAATGATGACTGGCGTAACCAGGGTACCCAGTCCTAGAATGTTGAAATATCTTACAGTAACCATGGTAACCAGTTCTAGAATGTTGAAATGAAATAACGAGAGTCACCGTGGTAACAAGTTCTAAAATGTTGAAATGATGTAATTGAATCACCTTGGTAATGAGTTCTAGAATGTTGAGTAACCATGGTAACCAGTACGAGAATGTTGAAATATTTCAACTAGATTAACCATGGCAACTAGTACTAGAATGTTGAAGTGATATAATTAGAATAACCATGGTAACAAGTTCTGGAATGTTGAAATGTCTTAACTAGAGGAACCATAGTAGCCAGTTCTAGAATGTTGTCTGAACCAGAGTAACCGTGGTAACCTGCTCTAGAATGTTGAAATACTTAGATCAGAGAAAACATGGTAACCAGTCCTAGAATGGTGAAAGCTTTCAACTAGAGCAAACATGGTAAGTAGTTCTAGAATGTTGAAATGTTTTAAGTGGATTGACAATGGTAAACAATTATAGCATGTTGAAATATTTCAACTTGAGCAATCATTTGACCTAGTTCTAAAGTGTTGAAATGATATAACTAGAGTAACTGTGTTAGCTAGTTCAAGAATGTTGAAACGTTGTAACTACAGTTACCATGATAACCAATTGTAGGGTGCTGAACTGTCTTAACTAGAGTAACCATCGCAAGTTCTAGAATGTTGAAAAGCTTTGATCAGAGTAAACATGGTAACCAGTTCTAGAATGTTGAAAGGTCCAAACTAGAGTTATCATTGTAACCAATTCTGGAATATTGAAAAGCTTTGATCAGAGAAACCAAGGTAACCAGTTCTAGAATGCTGAAATGTCTAAACTTGAGTAAACGTGGTAACCTGTTCCAGTATATTGACATGATATGACTAGAGCAACCGTGATGACCAGTTCTAGAATATTTAAATGATACAACTAGAGCAACCATGGTGACCCGTTCTAGAATGTTGAAATTCTTTGATCAGAGAAACCAAGGTAAACACTTCTATAATGTTGAAATGATATAACTAGAGTAACTATGGTAACCAGTTCAAGAACGTTGAAATGAAATAACGAGAGTCACCGTGGTAACCAGTTCTAAAATGTTGAAATGAGGTAATTGAATCACCTTGGTAATGAGTTCTAGAATGTTGAAAAGCTTTGATCAGAGTAACCATGGTAACCAGTTCTAGAATGTTGAAGTGCTTTCATCAGAGTAACAACGGTAACCAGTTCTAGAATGTTGAAATGTCTTAACTAGATTAACCATTGTAACCAGTTTTAGATTGTTGAAATGTCTTAACTAGGGTAACCATGGTAAACAGTTCAAGAAAGGTGAAATGATATAACTGGAGTAACTGTGGTAACCACTTCTAGAATGTTAAAATGATATAACTAGAGTAACCGTACTAACCATTTCAATAATGTTGAAATGCTTTGATTAGAATAACCATGGTAACCAGTTGTAGAATGTTGAATATTTTAACTACAGTAACCATGGTAACCAGTTCTAGAATGTTGAAATCATAGAATCAGAGTAACCATGGTAATCAGTTCTGGAATTTTGTGATGTCTTAACTAGAGTAACAATGGTAACCAGTTCTACATTGTTGAAATGCTTTGATCAGAGAAAACATGGTTACCGGATCTAGAATGTTGAAATATTTCAACTAGAGTAACTATGGTAACCAGCTCTAGAAAGTTGAAATGCTTTTATCAGGGAAGCCATGGAAACCAATTCTGGAATGTTGAAATGTCTTCACTAGAGTAACCATGGTAACCAGTTTTAGAATGTTGAATTATTTCAACTAGAGTAACCATGCTAACCAGTTCTAGAATTTTGAAATGATATGATTAGAGTAACCATGGTAGCCAGTTCAAGAATGTTGCAATGATATAACTAGATTAACAGTGGTAAAAAGTTCTAGAATGTTGAAATGCTTTGATCAGAGGAACCATGGTAACCAGTTGTAGAAGGTTGAAATGATATAACTAGAGTAACCATGGTAACCAGTTCTAGAATGTTGAAATATCTTAGAGTAACCATGGCACCCAGTTCCGGACTCTTGAAATTTCTCAACTAGAGAAACCATGGTAACCAGTTCTAGAATGTTGAGATGCTTTGATCAGACTAACCATGGTAACAATTTACAAGTAAGAATGTTCAACTGTCGTAAAGTAACCATGGTAACTAGTTCTAGTATGTTGAAATGACATAGCTAGAGTAAACGTGGTAACCAGTTCTAGAATGTTGAGATGCTTTGATCAGACTAACCATGGTAACAATTTACAAGTAAGAATGTTCAACTGTCGTAAAGTAACCATGGTAACTAGTTCTAGTATGTTGAAATGACATAGCTAGAGTAAACGTGGTAACCAGTTCTCGAACGTTGAAATGCTTTGATCAGAGAAACCATGGTAACCAGTTATAGAATGTTGAAATGATATAAGAGGAGTAACCATGTTAACGATTTCTAGAACATTGAAATGCTTTGATCAGAGTAACCATGGTAACCAGTTCTAGAATGTTGAAATATTTCAACTTAATTATCCACGGTAACCTGTTCTAGAATGTTGAAATATTTCAACTAGAGTAACTGTGGTAACCATTTCTAGAATGTTGAAATGTCTTAACTAGAGTAACCATGGTAACCAGTTCTAATCTGTTGAAATGTTTTTATCAGAGCAATCATGGTAACCAGTTCTAGAATGATGAAATATTTCAACTACAGTAACCATGGAAACCATTTCGAGAATGTTGAACTGCTTTCATCAGAGTAACCAGGGTAACCAGTTCTAGAATGTTAAAATGATATAACTAGAGTAACCGTACTAACCATTTCAATAATGTTGAAATGCTTTGATTAGAATAACCATGGTAACCAGTTGTAGAATGTTGAATATTTTAACTACAGTAACCATGGTAACCAGTTCTAGAATGTTGAAATGATGTAATCAGAGTAACCATGGTAATCAGTTCTGGAATTTTCTGATGTCTTAACTAGAGTAAAAATTAGTGTTGCACCGATACCGATACCAGTATCGGACAGGGCCCCAATCGGCACTAAAATGGTGGTATCGGCATCGGCGAGTTCCAACAATTAGGGCGCCGATACCATTTACCGATGCTGGTGTGACAGAAGGCAGCCTTCTCTCTCCTGACACTAACTTTTACTTGTAGAACGGCTATGCTCATCACGCTCTGTGTTGTGTTATCACACGCGATCACTGTGCATGCCTGCCAAGCACGCCAATCAGCTATCGTTATTGACCTGCTCAAGACCAATGAGAGCGGGCAAATAACCACTCTTAACCAATGCCAGGGCAGCTTTTTCATGCGGAGGAAAAACAAACCAGAAGAAAATGTCGGCGGTGTGGAAATACTTCAGCATAGATACGGCGTCGAGTACAATAGTTATATGCAAGACTTGCGGCACGAAAGTTTCGAGAGGTGGAGTTAAACAGACCAGTTTCAATACAACGAACCTAATAAAACATTTGAAGACGAAACATGTGAACGAATACAAAGAGTTTGAGGCTGCAGCAACTGCTAGCAAGCGAGAGTGGGGTGTACAGCAGCAACAAACTCTGGTCAGTTCATTTCGTAGCAAGGAGCAGTGGGGCGAGAAGAGTGAAGCAGCAAGACAGATGTCGGAAAAAATCACCGAAGTGACTGTTCTCTGTAACCTGCCCCTTTCCTTTGTTGAAAGCGTGGGGTTCCGTTTTTTTATGGCTCACGCAGTACCTAAGTATATGGTCCCAAGTCGCAAATACATCACGGAGACGACGATCCCTGCACTAAAACAAAAAGTAACTGAGCTTGTTTTAAGAAAGATGGAGAAGGCAGGGGCCATAAGCTTTTCAACTGATATCTGGAGCAGCCAAGTCTCCCCACTTTCCCTGCTTAGCTTGATGGCCCACTGGGTGGACATGGAAACATTCGTTCAGGAAAGCGTAGTACTTAATGCGAATGAATTCAAGGGATCACACACCGGCGAAGCTATTGCAGGAGCAATAGAGAGCATGCTGCTCAACTGGAGCATCCCGAAGTCAAAGGTAAGTTTACTTGTCTAGACGTTGCTATTTTCTCTAGATTTTTCACTTGTCTTTTTTAGTTTATTCACCTATTGTCACCCATACCAGGTAGGCAATAAAAAGTTCTACTGGATTCACTTTGCATTAGTCTTTTTCCTGTTTCACAAAGGTAAGCAGCAGCAGCCTCACAAAGCCATGATGGCAATGACTTTACATCCAAGTAGTATGCAGCTCTTCATATAAATGGTATCGGTATCGGTATGGTATCGGCATCGGTCGATACTGCACGGTCAGGTATCGATATCGGATCGGGGCCCAAAAAATGGTATCAGTGCAACACTAGTGAAAATGGTAACCAGTTCTACATTGTTGAAAAGCTTTGATCAGAGAAAACATGGTAACCGGATCTAGAATGTTGAAATGTTTCAACTAGAGTAACTATGGTAACGAGCTCTAGAATGTTGAAATGCTTTTATCAGGGAAGCCATGGAAACCAATTATGGAATGTTGAAATCTCTTCACTAGAGTAACCATGGTAACCAGTTTTAGAATGTTGAAATGCTTTGATCAGAGAAACCATGGTACGCAGTTCTGGAATGTTGAAATGTCTTAACTAGAGTGACCAAGTAACCAATTTTAGAATGTTGAAATGTCTTAATTAGAGTAATCGGGGTAAGCAGTTCTATAATGTCGAATTATTTCAACTAGAGTAACCATGCTAACCAGCTCTAGAATTTTGAAATGATATGATTAGAGTAACCATGGTAACCAGCTCTACAATGTTGAAATAATATAACTAGAGTAACCATGGTAACCAGTTCTAGAATGTTAAAATGATATACCTAGAGTAACCACGGTAACCATTTCTAGAATTTTGAAATTATATAATTTGAGTAACCATGAAAACCAATTCTGAAATGTTGAAATGTCTTAACTAGAGTAGCCATAGTACCAGTTCTAGAATATTGAAATGTCTTATCTAGAGTAACTGTGGTAACCAGTCCAGGAATGTTGAAATGATATAACTAGATTAACGGTGGTAAAAAGTTCTAGAATGTTGAAATGCTTTGATCTGAGGAACCATGATAACCAGTTTTAGAAGGTTGAAATGATATAACTAGAGTAACCATGGTAACCAGTTCTAGAATGTTGAAATATCTTAGAGTAACCATGGCAACCAATTCCGGAATCTTGAAATTTCTCATCTAGAGAAACCATGGTAACCAGTTCTAGAATGTTGAAATGCTTTGATCAGAGTAACCATGGTAAGCTGTTCTAGAAAGTTGAAATGTCTCAACTAGAGTACCCATGGTGACCAGTTCTAGAATGCTGAAATGATATAGCTAGAGTAAGCGTGGTAAAGAGTTCTAGAATGTTGAAATGCTTTGATCAGAGTAACCGTGGTAACCAGTGCTAGAATTTTGAAATATCTTAACTAGAGTAACCTTGGTAAGCAGTTCTAGAATGTTGAAATGTTTTAGAGTAACCTTGGTAACCAGTTCTGGAATGTTGAAATGTCTAACCTTAAGTAACCATGGTAACCAGCTCGAGAATGTTTAAATGTCTTAACTGGAGTAACCATGGCAACCCGTTCTAGAATCGTGAAATATCTCAACTAGATTAACCATGGTAACCAGTTCTAGAATGTTGAAAATATGTAATTAGAGTAACCTTGATAACCAGTTCTAGAATGTTGCAATATCTTATCTAGAGTAACCATGGTGACCAGTTCTGGAATGTTCAAATGATATAATGAGAATAACCATGTACCATGTAATTATAGTAACCTTGATAACCAGTTCTAGAATGTTACAATGTCTTGGCTAAAGAAACCATGGTAAACAGTTCTAGAATGTTGAAATACTTTGATCAGAGAAACCATGGTATCCAGTTCGAGAATGTTGAAATGATATAACTAGATTAACTGTGGTAACCAGTTCTAAAATGTTCAAAAGCTTTGACCAGAGTAACCATTGTAACCAGCTCTAGAATGTTGAAATGTCTTAACTACAGTAACCATGGTAACCAGTTCTAGAATCATGAAATGTTTTGATCAGAGAAACCATGGGAACCGGTTCTAGAATCTTCAAATGATATAACTAGAGTAACCATGTTAACCAGTTCTAGAATGTTGAAATGTCTTAACTAGAGTAACCGTGGTAACCAGTCCTAGAATGTTGAATTGCTTTGATAGGAGAATCCATGTTAACCAGTTCTAGAATGTTGAAAAGTCTTAACCAGAGTAACCATGGTAACCAGGGCCGTTTCTCAGTACCACGTACGCCGAGTTCAAACTTGTGAACTGAGTCTGGACTTGCGCAGTTCAGTTGAAGGAACAAACTCCCGGGGGACGGGAGGACGGGAGAACAGGAGGACGCTCTCTCTGCAATTGAAACAGGAACGTAATTGACGATGTCATCTTCTTCGCTGGATGGTTTTCGGCATTTCAACTTCTGGTTATTTTCACTGCTTAACTAAAGATAAACAATAAAAAACGACTCCATTTCATTTGTATATTTCATCATATATTATATGTGGATAGAGTGTTTTTTTTGTATACAAATATGAATTGACCTTCAGAAAAGTGCCTATATAAAGGCAGGAAAATATTGTGAGGTTTATTGTTGTAGTGGAGAGCAGTGACGCAGCGGAAAAACAGCATGAAACATTTAAACTTAATTACTGGTATTGTTAACATACGTTGTCCCATTGATGACATGGCGCAGTTGGTCACTGTTATTATTGCCGGGGTGATGTACGAAGAAGCAGAAGAGGAAGCGGGTCGTTTGAGGAGGAGTATCCACCAGAGGACAGCCGCCATTTGGCGAAGGAGGCGTGCCTCTCTGGATTTGTAAGTTTGTGTAGTTACCATACTCTATTTAGTCCTAATTTAAAACATGATCTTTTTGAGAATTACTGTTAATTATGTTAAACTGCAACACCATATAGGTTTATTCACTTAACTTCACTATATAATGTTTTAAACCTATCACTTTGTTTATTGTATGTGGTCCCTGTCAAAGAGGCGAAGTACAAGTTTAGCAAGGCGGTGAAAGAGGCTAAACGACAGTACTCTGAGAAGCTCCAACACCAGTTCTCAGCTAACGACTCTGCGTCTGTCTGGAAAGGGCTCAGGCAGATCACCAACTACAAGCCTAAAGCCCCCCACTCCATCAACGACCGACGCCTAGCCAACGACCTGAACGAGTTCTACTGCCGCTTTGAAAGACAAAGGGACAGTCCTGACACCATCCCCCACGACACCTCCCAACAGCTCCAGCTCCAACTCCAGTCACCTCCACCAATGCCCACCTTAAAGGGCTCCCCCTCCCCACCCTCCTCAGTGACGACTCTTTCCATCCATGAGAGGGACGTCAACAAACTCTTCAAGAGACAGAACCCCCGGAAAGCTGCTGGACCGGATTCGGTCTCCCCATCCTCCCTGAAGCACTGTGCTGACCAGCTGTCCCCAGTGTTCACAGACATTTTTAACACCTCACTGGAGACCTGTCACGTGCCAGCCTGCTTCAAGACCTCAACCATCATCCCTGTCCCCAAGAAGCCAAGAACCACCGGACTTAACGACTTCAGACCCGTCGCCCTGACCTCTGTGGTCATGAAGTCCTTTGAGCGCCTTGTGCTCTCTCACCTCAAGGACATCACCGACCCTCTCCTGGACCCCCTGATGTTTGCCTACAGAGCCAACAGGTCTGTAGACGATGCTGTCAACCTGGCCCTCCACTATATCCTCCAGCACCTGGACTCTACAGGAACCTACGCCAGGATCCTGTTTGTGGATTTCAGCTCTGCTTTCAACACCATCATCCCAGCTCTGCTACAGGAGAAGCTCTCCCAGCTGAACGTGCCTGACTCCACCTGCAGGTGGATTACTGACTTCCTGTCTGACAGTGTGTAAAGCTGGGAAAACACATCTCCGATGCACAGACTATCAGTACCGGATCCCCCCAGGGCTGTGTTCTTTCTCCTCTGCTCTTCTCCCTGTACACCAACAGCTGCACCTCCAGTCACCAGTCCGTCAAGCTCCTGAAGTTTGCGGACGACACCACCCTCATCGGACTCATCTCTGATGGTGACGAGTCCGCCTACAGAAATTCAGTCTGCCGAAGACAATGGTGCACTTCTACACAGCCATCATTGAGTCCATCCTCACCTCCTCCATCACCATCTGGTACGCTGCTGCCACCGCCAAGGACAAGGGCAGGCTGCAGCGTGTCATTCGGTCAGCAGAGAAGGTGATTGGCTGCAACCTCCCGTCTCTTCAGGACCTGTACACCTCCAGGACCCTGAGGCGTGCAGGAAAGATTGTTGCTGATCCCTCCCATCCCGGTCACAAACTCTTTGAGACACTCCCCTCTGGCAGGAGGCTGCGGTCCATCAGGACCAAAACCTCACGCCACAAGAACAGTTTCTTCCCGTCTGCTGTCAGCCTTATCAACAAAGGCCTGAATCCCCCCTGACACTCCTCACACTCCACCTCTACCACTGACTCTACTGTCACACTGACAGCACCATGACTTTATGCGTTACATTAACGCTCACCTTGAACATCCTGTTCATTTGCACATTTTCATTTGCACATCATTCTTGTAATTGTTCACTGCCAGCTGGTCTGCTCCTTTTATCCTTTTACCCAAAAAACAGATTGTGTATATATATTTATATTGTATAGTTATATTTTCTACTTTTTAAAATAGTTTATATTGTTAATTTGTTATATTTTCTATTCTTTAAATAGTTTATATTGTTAATTTGTTATATTTTCACTTAATAGTTATTTGATGCATGCACCAATATCACCACAACAAATTCCTCGTATGTGTAACATCGTACTTGACAATAAAGCTTTTTCTGATTCTGATTCTGATTCTGATTAACCCATAATTAGCTACTTTTGCTGGTTCAATAATAACCCTCAGCCTATTCCATACACACTTACCTGCCGTCTGTCTTGGCACTCAAACACGAAGATGTTGATATTCAATCTGAAAGACCTTGTACACAATTTGTAATGGTTTTCAAACGGGAAATGAAGCAACTGAATATGGAGTGAAACAAATTTCATATGACTGTCTTTGAGGCATTTGATTGACAGGGTGAAGAGTAACCATGGTAACCAGTTTTGGAATGTTGAAATGTTTTAACTAGAGGAACCATGGTAACCAGTTGTAGAATGTTTAAATGATATAACTAGAGTAACCGTGGTAACCAGTTCTAGAATGTTGAAATGCTTTGATCAGAGTAACCATGGTAACCAATTCTAGAATGTTGAAATGATATAATTACAGTAATCGTGGTAACCAGTTCTAGAATGTTGAAATGATGTAATTAGAGTAACCATGGTAACCATTTCTCTAATCTTGAATTATCTTAACTAGAGCAACCATGGTAACCAGTCGTAGAATTTTGAAATTATATAATTAGAGTAACCATGGTAACCATTTCTCGAATCTTGAATTATCTTAACTAGAGCAACCATGGTAACCAGTCGTAGAATTTTGAAATTATATAATTAGAGTAAACCTGGCAACCAGTTCTAGAACGTTGAAATGTTTTGATACAGAAATCATGGTGACCAGTCCTAGAATGTTGAAATGATACAACTTGAGTAACTATGCTAACCAGTCCTAGTATGTAGAAATGATATAATTAGAGCAATTGTATTAACCAGTACTAGAATGTTGAAATGCTTTGATCAGAGAAACCATGGTGACCAGTTCTAGAATGTTGACATGATATATTTAGAGTAACGATGGTAACCAGTTCTAGAATGTGGAAATGATGTAAGTAACCGTAACCGTGGCAATGAGTTCTAGAATGTTGAAATGATATAATTAAAGTAACCATGGTAACCAGCTCTGGAATGCTTTGATCAATGAAGCCATGGTAACCAGTTCTAGAACCAGTTTCAACTGGAGTAGCCATCGTAACCATTTCTAGAATGTTAAAATTATAGTATTAGAGTAACCATGGTAACCAGTTCTGGAATATTGAAATTTCTAAACCAGTTTTAAAATGTTGAAGTTATGTAACTGGGATATAACTAGACTAACTGTGGTAACCAGTTCTAGAATGTTGAAATGCTTTGAGCAGAGTAAACATGGTAACCATTTCTCGAATGTTGAAATATTTCAACTAGAGTAACCATGTTATCCAGCCCTAGAAAGTTGATATCATATAATAAGAATAACCGTGGTAACCACTTCTAGAATGTTTAAACGACATAATTAGAGCAATCATCGTAACCAGTTCTAGAATGTTGAAATGCTTTGATCAGAGTAACCATGGTAACCAGTTCTAGTATGTTGAAATATTTTAAGTACAGTAACCATGGTAACCAGTTCTGGAATGCTGAAATGTCTTCACTAGAGTAACCATGATAACCAGATGTAGAATGTTGAAATATTTTAAATATAGTAACCATGTTAACCAGTTATATGATGTTTAAATGATATAACTAGAGTAACCATGGTATAAGCTCCGGAATGTTGAAATGATTTGATCAGTATAACCATGGTAACCAGTTCTAGAATGTTTAAACATTTCAACTAAAGTAACGTTGCTAACCATTTCTAGCATGTTGAAATGACACAATTAGAACAATCATGGTAAAAAGTTCTAGAATGTTGAAATGGCATGACTAGAGTAACTGTGGTAACCAGTTCTACAATGTTGAAATTACACAATTAGAACAATCATGGTAACAAGTTCTAGAATGTTGAAATGACATGACTAGAGTAACTGTGGTAAACAGTAGTAGAATGTCTAAATGATGTAACTAGATGTAACAAGAGTAACCATGTAAACCAGTTCTAGAATGTTGAAAAGCTTTGATCAGACTAACCACGGTAACCACTCCTAGAATGTTGAAAGGTCTTAACTAGAGTAACCATGGTAACCACTTCCAGAATCTTGAAATGCATTGATCAGAGAAACCATGGCAACCAGTTATGTTGAAATGATATAACTAGTGTAACAGTGGTAACCAGTAGTAGAATGTTGAAATGATATTACTAGAGTAACTGTGATAATCAGTCTGAGAATGTTGAAAAGATTTTGATCAGAGAATCCATGGTAACAAGTTGTAGATGTTGGAATGTTATACATATACAGTAACCGTGGTAACCAGTTATAGAATGTTGAAATTATGTAACGAGTGTAACAATTGTAACGAGTTCTAGAATGTTGAAATGTATTAACTAGAGTAACCATGGTAACGAATTCTAGAATGTTGAAATGTCTTAACTACAGTAACCATGGTAAACAGTTCTATAATGTTGAAATTTCTTAACTTGAGTAACCGTGGTAACGAGTTCTAGAATGTTGAAAAGCTTTGATCAGAGTAACCATGGAAACCAGTTCTAAAATGTTGAAATGCTTTAATCAGAGAAATCATTGTAACCGGTTCTAGAATGTTGAAATTATGTAATTAGAGTAATCGTAGTAACCAGATCTGGAATGTTGAAACAAAACAATTTGAGTAACCATGGTTAGCGGTTCTAGCATTTTTAATGATATAACAAGAGTAACCATGGTAACCAGTTCTAGAATGTTGAAATGTCTTGAGTAACCATGGTAACCAGTTCTAGAATGATGAAAATTTTCAAATAGAGGAACCATGATAACCAGTTTTATTTCATCCTTACTGACCGCCAGAGGCGGTGCTTCAGCACTGAATGTCTCCATCTCGCGCATGTGCAGGTCGAGTTTTAATACCAACAAAGTCACCCGTGACCCCTGACGATACCGGCTAGCCTATATCTTCCGGTGACGTCAGACGATCTGTTCCTTCTCATCTCCTCGCTTTGCAGGTAGACGTACATCAGCGAGCTCTAGCTGAATTAAAACATGTACTTCACTGCTACTTCGTCACTGGTAGCCTTGCGACAACCTGTTGGAGCTGCGAGCTGCTCGCCCTCCAAGGGCTGCGACGAGCTGAGACGGAAGGTTTGTTGCAGTTTGCCGCGGACACCCAAAAAGAGAAGGCGTTGCCCACTTGACCTACTGTCTGTGTAATCGGTACACCGTTGGTTGTATCCATTTTCTGTTGTACTCTTATATGTTGATGAAACCTGTGTACTCGCTCCCTCTCCCGACATCTGTACTACCATTACATCTGCGAGTAATCTGTACAATTTGTACCCGCTTTTCGTTGTAGTTTTCCCGTGTTGGTGAAGGCAGTGTGTGCGCTCCCGCTCCCGGCATAGGCAGGTGCTGTTGCCCTTGTAGTTAGCAGATGTGCTAGCCACTAAGACTAACTGTGTTTGTTGTGCGACACCTGCTGGTGAAGGCAGTGCGTTCGCTCCCTCTCCCAGCATCTGTCGTCTTTCTCGGTTGGTTTGTATTTGAATAGTTGTTACCATGCTTGGTGACCACTCTTGCTCGGCCTGTCTGGCCCCTCTGCAGTCTGAAGATGGTCATGATATGTGTCCTCTGTGCCTTGGCCTCGAACACCTGAGGGAGGGACTTTCAGAGGACCCCTTCATGAACTGTAGATTCATGCCCCGGGCAGTGCGTGTTGCCTGACTGGCTGAGGCTGAACACCTGCTGGGCCATGTTCCAGAGCCGGACCAGTTGACCCCAGCCCAGCGATTGCCTCCAGCACAGCCTTGCCAACCTAAACGTCGGGCAGCAGAGGCTGCAGGCGCCTCCTCTGGGAAGAGGGTCAAGGAGTCTAAACTGGCCTCCAGGATGGACCAATTGACTGAGGAGCTAAATCAAATGAAATCCCTCTTCCTCTCATCATTTCACCTGATGAGGCTCTGAGGCCGGATGCCAGGTGTCCGCGCCCCCAGTGTCGGGCTACAGATGATCTGCTCTCTAAGGCCTATGACGCAGCAGCACGCATGGGACGCATTGGAAATTCCCTTTCGCATTTGATGCTCGCTCTCTCAGCATCCCTGCAGGAGGCTACGCTGGACGCTTCCGTCCACAGCTTCGGTGACGCATCTCTGCAGGCGTTTGCTCTGATGTCCAGAGAACTGGGGCGCCGGATGTCAACACTTGTCCAGGCTCGCCGCCAGGTGTGGCTGGCACAGTCACCTCTCACCGAGGCGTGTCGGAGAACCCTCCGCAGCGTTCCAGTGGAACCCGGTGAGATTTTTGGGTCGGCTGCTGTAGAGGTGCTTGAGCGCACAGTCCAGGCCAGGCAGACACGACAGCAGCTCTCTTGGCTTCATAAGAGTATGCCTCCTCCCAGCAGGCCGGGGGGCTCCTCAGCTCCCCCCAGGCGCCGCTCTCAGCCACAGACTCTCCCCAGCGGCTACCCTAGGTCTCAGCGACCGGCTCAACAGCCGGTTCAAAGAGGTCCTCAGGGCTTTTGAGCCCCCGAACGTCCACCCTCCAGACAACCTCAGACCTTTGACGCCGCCCGTTGTCCCCCCAGGGCCTCTAGAGGCCGGGGGACCAGGCGCTGAGAGTCCGGGGCCGGTCGTCGGCTCTTTTTCCCAGCAGCAGCTCAGCTTCTGGGCTGCTTCCATCCTTGGGTGATTTCCACCTTAACCCACAAGTACAAACTTTAGTTCCGACGCCGGCCCCCAGCCTTCGACCGGGTCAGGATTACCATCATACACGACCCGGCAAAAGCCCATGCCCTCAACTAGGAGTTGTCCGCCCTCTTGGACAAGGGTGCCATCGAGCCAGTAGACCCCCTGTCACCCAGGGGGTTCTATTCGACTTACTTTCTTGTTGAAAAGAAAGACGGCGGACTCCGCCCTATCCTCGACCTGAGGGGACTCAACAGGTTCCTGAAGGTGTTGAAGTTCCACATGCTCAGTACTGCAGAGTTTCTGCGTACTGTTGCCAGAGGGGAATGGTTTACTTCAATAGACTTGAAGGACGCATACTTTCATATCCCCATAGCACCACACCACAGACAATTTCTGCGGTTTGCCTTTCAGGGCCGTCATTTTCAGTTCAGGGTGCTTCCGTTCGGCCTCTCCCTTTCCCCACGGGTGTTCACCAGGTGTGTGGCGGCAGCCCCCTCACCCCTGCAGGCGCAGGGCATGAAGATCCTGCCGTATCTGGATGACTGGCTGGTCTGTGCACCGTCCCGGTCTCAGGTGACCAGCGATACAGCGACTCTCCTCTCACATGTGGCCCAGCTCGGTCTCAGAGTGAATTTCACAAAGAGCTACCTGGTCCCCTCACAGAATACACTCTTTCTGGGGATGACACTGGATGCCGTTGCCCTGAGGGCCTGTCCATCACCTCGGCGCGTGGACGGCATCCTCCGCCTCCTTCTCCTCTTCCAGGTGGGCCGCTGCTTGCGCTATGTCTAGTACATGCGCCCTTAGGCAAGCTGACGGCGGCTGCCACCGTGGTCCCCTTAGGGTTGCTGGCACTGCGTCCCCTTCACAGGTGGCTAAACAGCTTCCACCTGGATGCCAAGCGGCACAGGGACAGGAAGCTCAAAGTGTCAAGGTGTTGCCTCCTTGCTCTGGCCCCATGGAGGGAGAGATAATTTCTCCTTCAGGGCATGCTCATGGGCTCCATTGCATCCCATCGGGAGACTGTCACAACAGACGCATCCCGCTCAGGGTGGGGTGCTGTGTGGCAGAACCGGACAGCTCAAGGCCTGTGGCCTGCACAGGACGGCTCGGACCATATCAATGTGTTGGAGCTACGGGCAGTGCACATGGCACTGCAGCTTTTTCTTCCCTTCCTGAGAGGGAGGCATGTGCTAGTACGGTCGGACAACATCTCAACCGTCTCTCACATAAACCACCAAGGGGGACCAGGTCTGCACAACTGTTGCAGGTGTCCCGGGACCTCCTGTTGTGGGCGGCCCCCCGCCTAGCCAGCATAAGGACGATGTACTTGCCAGGGGAACGGAACTGGGCTGCAGACTTCCTATCACGTCGCAAGCCACCCCCGGGGGAGTGGCGGCTCCACCCAGAGGTGGTGCTCAATATCTGGGATGTCTTCGGCAGGGCAGAGGTGGATCTCTTTGCCACAGAAGAGTCGACCCATTGCCCCCACTGGTTTTCCTTGACAGAGGAGGCCAGCCCTCTGGGCCAGGATGTTCTCGCCCACGATTGGCCAGAGGGTCTTCTCTATGCCTTTCCTCCGATGCCTCTGATTCCTCAAATACTGCAGAGGGTCCTCCAGCAGGGCCACAGGCTGCTATTGGTAGCTCCCTTCTGGCCAGGGAGGACATGGTTTCCCCTGCTGCACAGGCTCTGCTGCGGCTCACCATGGCGTCTCCCCGACAGGATGGATCTCCTGTCTCAGCTAGGGGGCCAGGTCTGGCATCCCGACCCTCATCGCCTGCAGCTCTGGGTCTGGCCATTGCAGGGCCCGACCCGCTGCTGACAGAGTGTTCAGACACCGTCCAGCAGACTATACTGAATGCTAGGGCACCTTCTACTCGGATGCAGTACGAGAACAGGTGGCAACTGTTTTCCGTCTGGTGCTCGAACAGGGGTGAGGACCCAGTGCACTGTACAATCCCAAAAATTTTGGAGTTCCTACAGTCACTCCTGAACAGCTACTTTGAGGGTGTATGTGGCGGCCATTTCTTCTCGACACGCCCAAGTTGATGACAGCACCGTGGGGTGCCACAGACTTGTGTCCCTCTTCCTAAGGGGAGCCCTGAGGTTACAACCCCCGAAGTCACAGAGAATTCCAGCATGGGATCTACCCCTGGTGCTGGATGCTTTGTGTCTGCCTCCCTTTGGGCCCCTGGCGCAGGCAGAGTTGAAGTGGGTGTCTGCTAAGACCGCCTTTCTCCTTGCCATCACTTCAGCATAGCGTGTCGGGGAGCCACATGCTCTCTCGGTGAGTGACTCATGCCTGAGGTGGAACTCAGATGGCTCAGGGGTCACTCTGTGGCCGAATACAGCTTTCCTTCCTAAGGTTCTGTCACTGTTGAACCTTAATCGACCTATCCACCTGGCACAGTTTATCCCCCCTGCAGGGGAGGAAAGGTTAGGACTGCTGTGCCCCGTGTGGGCTTTAAGAGCCTATATAACTCTGACCTCAAGCATAAGACGGTCAGAACAGCTGTTCCTCTGTTATGGTGGTTCTAAGAAAGGCCTTGCCCTCTCCAAACAGCGACTGTCGCATTGGATTGTGGATGAGATCACCCAGGCATATAAACACAGTGGTCGCCCCCTGCCATCCGTGGTGAGGTGCCACTCTACTAGGGCTGTCTCTACATCATGGGCGGCTCTGCATGGTGTGCCCCTGGGGGATATCTGTGATGCGGCATCGTGGGCATCACCAACTACCTTTTCCAGGTTCTATCGGGTGAATGTGGCCACTCACCGCCTCTGGTGGTCAGTAAGGATGAAATAAAATGAAAGTTACGTATGTAACTACGGTTCTATGAATCCTGGATGACCACCAGAGCGTTCTGTCACTCAGAATCCTTGTGGTTTCGCGAGAAGATTCTGCAGGAACAGATCCTCTGACGTCACCAGAAGATATAGGCTAGCCGGTATCGTCAGGGGTCACGGGTGACTTTGTTGGTATTAACACTCGACCTGCGCATGCGCGAGATGGAGACATTCAGTGCTGAAGCACCGCCTCTGGCGGTCATCCAGGATTCATACAACCGTATTTACATACGTAACTTTTGTTCTAGAATGTTGAAATATTTCAACTTAAGTAGCCATGGTAGCCAGATTTAGAATGTTGAAATGTCTTAACTAGAGAAACCATGGTAACCAGTTCTACAATGTTGAAATATTTCAACTAGAGTAACCATGGTAACCAGTTCTAGAATATTGAAATGTTTTAACTAAAGAAACCATGGTAACCAGTCCAAGAATGTCGAAATGATATAATTAGAGTAAACGTGGTAACCAGTTCAAGAATGTTGAAGATGTTTGATCAGAGCGACCATGGTAACCAGTTCTGGAATGTTGAAATGTCTCAACTCGAGGAACCTGGGTTACCAGTTCTAGAATGTTGAAATGTTTTAACCAGGGAAACCATGGAAACCAGTTCTGGAAAGTTGAAATGTCTTAACTAGAGCAACCATGGTAACCATTTCTAGATTGTTGAAATGTCTAAACTACAGTAACCGTGGTAATAAGTTCTAGAATGTTGAAATGCTTTGATCAGAGTAACCAGGTTAACCAGTTCTAGAATGTTGAAATATTTCAAGTAGAATAACCATGGTAACAAATTCTAGAATTTTGAAATGATGTAATTAGAGTAACCATGGTAACCAGTTTCAGAATGTTGAAATGACATAACTAGAGTAACCATGGTAACCAGTTCGACAATGTTGAAATGATATAACTAGGGTAACTGTGGTAACCGGTTCTAGAATGTTGAAACGATGTAACTAGAGTAACCATGGTAACCAGTTCTAGAATGTTGAAAAGCTTTGATAAGAGTAACCATTGTAACCAGTCTCAACTAGATTCACCATGGTAACAAGTTCTAGAATGTTGAAAGGCTTTGATATGAAAAAACATGGTAACCAGTTCTAGAATGTTGAAATGATTAAAAAGAGCAACCGTGGTAACCAGTTCTAGAATGTTGAAATGCTTTGATCAGAGTAACCATGGTAACCTGTTCTAGAAAGTTGAAATGTCTCAACTAGAGTAACCATGGTAATCAGTTCTAGAATGCTGAAATGATGAACCTAGAGTAACCATGGTAACCAGTTCTAGAATGTTGAAATGCTTTGATCAGAGAAACCATGGTAACCATTTCTTGAATGTTTAAATGATATAACTAGAGTAACCATGGTAACCAGTTCAAGAATGTTGAACTCTCTTAGAGTGACCATGGTAACCAGTTCTAGAATGTTGAAATGATATAAAAAGAGTAACCATGGTAACCATTTCCAAAATGTTGAAATGCTTTGATCGGAGTAACAATGGTAACCATTTCTAGAGTTTTTAAATGTCTCAACTAGAGTAACCATGGTAACCTGTTCTAGAATGTTGAAATTATATAATGAGAGTAACCATGGTAACCAGTTCGACAATGTTGAATTGATATAACTAGGGTAACCGTGGTAACCGGTTCTAGAATGTTGAAACGATGTAACTAGAGTAACCATGGTAACCAGTTCTAGAATGTTGAAATGATATAACTAGAGTAACCATGGTAACTAGTTCTAGAATGTTGAAATGATGTACATAGAGTAACCATGTTAACCAGTTGTAGAATGTTGAATAGGTTTGATAAGAGTAACCATGGTAACCAGTTCGACAATGTTGAATTGATATAACTAGGGTAACCGTGGTAACCGGTTCTAGAATGTTGAAACGATGTAACTAGAGTAACCATGGTAACCTGTTCTAGAATGTTGAAATTATATAATGAGAGTAACCATGTTAACCAGTTCTAGAATGTTGAAATGTCTTAACTAGAGTAACCATGGTAACCAGTTCTAAAATGTTGAAATTATATAACTAGAGTCTTCATTAGAGTAACCCTAGTAACCAATTCAAGAATATTGAAATGTCTTAACTAGAATAACCGTGGTAACCAATTCAAGAATGTTGAAATGCTTTGATCAGAGTAACCATGGTAACCAGTTCTGAAATGTTGAAATGTCTTAAGCTTAGTAACCATTTTAACCAGTTCTAGACCGTTGAAATATTTCAAGTAGAATAACCATGGTAACCAATTCTAGAATTTTGAAATGATATAATTAGATTAACCATGGTAACCAGTTCGACAATGTTGAATTGATATAACTAGGGTAACCGTGGTAACCGGTTCTAGAATGTTGAAACGATGTAACTAGAGTAACCATGGTAACCAGTTCTAGAATGTTGAAATGATATAACTAGAGCAACCATGGTAACTAGTTCTAGAATGTTGAAATGATGTACATAGAGTAACCATGTTAACCAGTTGTAGAATGTTGAAAAGGTTTGATAAGAGTAACCATTGTAACCAGTCCTAGAATGTTGAAATGTCTCAACTAGATTCACCATGGTAACCAGTTCTAGAATGTTGAAATGCTTTGATCAGAGTAACCATGGTAACCTGTTCTAGAAAGTTGAAATGTCTCAACTAGAGTAACCATGGTAATCAGTTCTAGAATGCTGAAATGATGAACCTAGAGTAACCATGGTAACCAGTTCTAGAATGTTGAAATGCTTTGATCAGAGAAACCATGGTAACCATTTCTTGAATGTTTAAATGATATAACTAGAGTAACCATGGTAACCAGTTCAAGAATGTTGAACTCTCTTAGAGTGACCATGGTAACCAGTTCTAGAATGTTGAAATGATATAAAAAGAGTAACCATGGTAACCATTTCCAAAATGTTGAAATGCTTTGATCGGAGTAACAATGGTAACCATTTCTAGAGTTTTTAAATGTCTCAACTAGAGTAACCATGGTAACCTGTTCTAGAATGTTGAAATTATATAATGAGAGTAACCATGGTAACCAGTTCGACAATGTTGAATTGATATAACTAGGGTAACCGTGGTAACCGGTTCTAGAATGTTGAAACGATGTAACTAGAGTAACCATGGTAACCAGTTCTAGAATGTTGAAATGATATAACTAGAGTAACCATGGTAACTAGTTCTAGAATGTTGAAATGATGTACATAGAGTAACCATGTTAACCAGTTGTAGAATGTTGAATAGGTTTGATAAGAGTAACCATGGTAACCAGTTCGACAATGTTGAATTGATATAACTAGGGTAACCGTGGTAACCGGTTCTAGAATGTTGAAACGATGTAACTAGAGTAACCATGGTAACCTGTTCTAGAATGTTGAAATTATATAATGAGAGTAACCATGTTAACCAGTTCTAGAATGTTGAAATGTCTTAACTAGAGTAACCATGGTAACCAGTTCTAAAATGTTGAAATTATATAACTAGAGTCTTCATTAGAGTAACCCTAGTAACCAATTCAAGAATATTGAAATGTCTTAACTAGAATAACCGTGGTAACCAATTCAAGAATGTTGAAATGCTTTGATCAGAGTAACCATGGTAACCAGTTCTGAAATGTTGAAATGTCTTAAGCTTAGTAACCATTTTAACCAGTTCTAGACCGTTGAAATATTTCAAGTAGAATAACCATGGTAACCAATTCTAGAATTTTGAAATGATATAATTAGATTAACCATGGTAACCAGTTCGACAATGTTGAATTGATATAACTAGGGTAACCGTGGTAACCGGTTCTAGAATGTTGAAACGATGTAACTAGAGTAACCATGGTAACCAGTTCTAGAATGTTGAAATGATATAACTAGAGCAACCATGGTAACTAGTTCTAGAATGTTGAAATGATGTACATAGAGTAACCATGTTAACCAGTTGTAGAATGTTGAAAAGGTTTGATAAGAGTAACCATTGTAACCAGTCCTAGAATGTTGAAATGTCTCAACTAGATTCACCATGGTAACCAGTTCTAGAATGTTGAAAGGCTTTGATCTGAGAAACCACGGTAACCAGTTCTAGAATGTTGAAATGATTAAAAAAAGCAACCGTGGTAACCATGGTAACCTGTTCTAGAAAGTTGAAATGTCTCAAATAGAGTAACCATGGTAATCAGTTCTAGAATGCTGAAATGATGAACCTAGAGTAACCATGGTAACCAGTTCTAGAATGTTGAAATGCTTTGATCAGAGAAACCATGGCAACCATTTCTCGAATGTTTAAATGATATAACTAGAGTAACCGTGATAACCAGTTCTAGAATTTTGAAATGATGTCACTAGAGTAACTGTGGTAACGAGTTCTAGAATGTTGAAATGCTTTGATCAGAGAAACCATGGTAACCAGTTCTAGAATGTTGAAATTATGTAACTAGAGTAACCATGGTAACCATTTCTAGAATGTTGAAATGATATAATCAGAGTAACCATGATAACCAGTTCTGAAATGTTGAAATGTCTTCACTAGAACAACCGTGGTAAATAGTTCTAGAATGTTGAAATGCTTTGATCAGAGGAGCCATGGTAACCAGTTGTTGAAATGATATAGCTAGAGTAACCATGGTAACCAGTTCAAGAATGTTGACATATCTTAGAGTAACCATGGTAACCAGTTGTAGAAGGTTGAAATGATATAACTAGATTAACCATGGTAACCAGTTCTGGAATGTTGATACGTCTCAACTAGAGTAAGCGGTAACCACTTCTACAATGCTGAAATGCTTTGATCATAGTAACCACGGTAACGAGATTTAGAATTTTGAAATGATATAACTAGAGTATCCGTGGTGACCAGTTCTAGAATGTTGAAATACTTTGATCAGAGTGACCATGGTAACCAGTTCTGAAAAGTTGAAATGTCTTTACTATAGTTAGTATTTTAACCAGTTCTAGAATGTTGAAATGTCTTAACTAGTGTTATCATGGCAACCAGTTCTAGAATGTTGAAATGATATAATCAGAGTAACCATGGTAACCAGTTCTTGAATGTTTAAACGTCTTAACTGGAGTAACCATGGTAACCAGTCCTTGTATCTTGAAATGATACAACTAGAGCAACCATCGTAATCAGTTCTAGAATGCTGAACTTTTGCAAATACAGTAACTGTGGTAAGTACTGCTAGAATGTTGAAATGCTTTGATCAGAGCAAACGTGGTAACCAGTTCTGGACTGTTGAAGTGATATAACTAGAGTAACCATGGTAACCAGTCCTAGAATGTTGAAATATCTTATAGTACCCATGGCAACCCATTCTAGAATGTTGAAGTGCTTTCATCAGAGTAACCATGGTAACGAGTTCTATATTGTGAAATGATATAATTAGAGTTATTGTCGGTACAGGTTCTAGTATCTTGAAATGATATAATCAGAGTAACCATCGTAACAAGTTCTACAATGTTGAATTGCTTTGATCAGAGTAACCATTGTAAGCAGTTTGAGAATGTTGAAATGATATAATTAGAGTACCCATGGTAACCAGTTCTAGAAAATTAAAATGTCTTAACTCGAGTAAGTGTGGTAACCGCTTCTAGAATGTTGAAATGATATAACTAGCGTAACCGTGGTAAACAGTCCTATAATATTGAAATGCTGTGATCAGAGAAGCCATGGTAACCACTTCTAGAATGTTGAAATGTCTTTATTAGTGTAACCATGGCAACCAGTTCTAAAATGTTGAAATGCTTTTATCAGAGTAACCATGGTAACCAGTTCTAGAATGTTCAAATGTCTCGACTAGAGTAACCATGGTAACCAGTTCTAGAATGTTGAAATGTCTTAATTAGAGTAACCATGGTAACCAGTTCTAGAATGTTGAAATGCTTTGATCTCTGCTGGGCCACAGGAAGAAATGATTGAGTTGATACCACTAAAAGGCCAAACACAGGGGGAGGACGTCTGTGAGGCTGTCTTGAATTGTTTAAGAGACAAAGGAATAAACACCAACCACCTGGTGTCAGTGGCTACAGAAGCGGCACCGAGTATGACAGGAGCGCACAAGGGCTTTGTGGTTTTACTGCAGAAATTGCTGGACAGAAATTTGCTGACTTTTCACTGCATCCTGCACCAAGAGGCACTGTGCGCTCAAACATTTCCTCCAGAATGCACAGAAGTAATCAATGTTGTCATTCAGATTGTCAATAGAATAATGGCGAAAGGTTTAGATCACCGTCAGTTCCGTTCGTTACTGGACAAGCTGGAAAGCACATATTCTGATCTCCTGCTGAACAACAAAGTCCGGTGGCTCTCCAGAGGCGAGGTGCTGAAACGCTTTGCTGCATGTCTGGAAGAAGTGAAAACCTTCCTGGGCAGCAAAGGGCTCACATTTCCTGAGCTGGAACAGCCAGAGTGGCTGGAAAGGCTACACTTCTTGGTAGACATGACAGCGTTCCTGAACACGCTGAACAAAGCTCTTCAGGGTAGGATGCACAGCCCAGCACATGTTGGAGGAGTTTGGCATTCGCGTGCAAGTTGACAGTTCTTGCCAGAGATTTACAGAAAGGTACACTGTCACACTTCCCCAGTTTGAGAGAGTTCAAAGAAGCTTGCATGATGAATTTGGAGTATTTACATTCTGCAGTCATCGCAATGCAAACAACGTTTGGGAAATGATTCAGTGAGTTCAGAGAGGAAAACACAACATTATCCTTCCCTGTCAGGACATGACAGCATTTCCAGGTGTGAGTTCACCTGATCTTAAGATAGAACTGGCTGACATAGCCGAAAAAGACATGTGGTTGAAGATGTTTCACGTCAGAAGGCCGTTCTTGCTCAAAATCACAAATGGAAAATTCTAGAATGTTGAAGTGCTATAACTAGAGTCACCATGGTAACCACTTCTATAATGTTGAAACGCTTTGATCAGAGTGACTATGGTTACCAATTCTTGAATGTTGAAATTTCTGAACTAGAGTAACCATGGTAACCAGTTCTAGAATGTTGAAATGTCTTGTCTAGAGTAATCATTTTAACCAATTTCATAATGTTTAAATGTGTCAGCGAGAGTCACTGTGGTAACCAGTTCTAAAATATTGAAATGATGTAATTAGAATCACCTTGGTAATGAGTTCTAGAATGTTGAAAGCTTTAATCAGACTAACCATGGTAACCAGTTGTAGAATGTTGAAATGATGTAATGAGAGTAACCATTGTAACCAGTTCTGGAATGTTTGAATGCTTTGATCAGACAAACAATGGTAACCAGTTCTACAATGTTGAAATGTCTTAACTAGAATAACCGTGGTAACCAGTTCTACAATGTTGAAATGATGTAAATAGAGTAACCGTGGTAACCATTTCTAGAATGTCGAAATATTTCAACTAGACTAACCATGGTAACCAGTTTTGGAATGTTGAAATGTCTTAACTACAGTAACCATTGTAACCAGTTCTAGTATTTTGAAATGTCTTAACTAGAGTAACCATGGTAACCAGTTCTGGAACGTTCAAATGTCCTATCTAGAGTAAGCATTTTAACCACTTCAAGAATTTTGAAATGCCTTGATCAGAGTAACCATGGTAATGATTTCTAGAATTTTGAAATATAACTAGAGTAACTGTGGTAACCAGTTCTGGAATGTTGAAATGCTTTGATCAGAGTAACCATGGTAACCAGTTCTGAAATGTTGAAATGTCTTAACCTTAGTAACCATTTCAACCAGTTCTAGAACGTTGAAATGTCTTAACTAGAGTAACCATGGTACCTACTTTTAGAATGTTGAAAAGATATAATGAGTAACTGTGGTAACCAGTCCTAGACTGTTGAAATGCTGTGATCAGAGAAACCATGGTAACAAGTTCTAGAATGTTGAAATGATATAACTATAGCAACCGTGGTGACCAGTTCTAGAATTTTGAAATTCTTTGATCACAGAAAGCATGGTATCCAGTTCTATATTGTTGAAATGATATAGAGTAACTATAGTAACCAGTTCTAGAATGTTCAAATGGCTCAACGAGAGTAACCATGGTAACCAGTTCTATAATGTTGAAATGTCTTAATTATAGCAACCATGGTAACCAGTCCAAGATTGTAATTGTGGTAACCAGGTCTAGAATGTTGAAATATTTCAACTAGACTAACTATGGTAACCAGCTCTAGAATGTTAAAATGATTTTATCAGACAAACCATGGTACCCAGTTCTGGAATGTTGAAATGTCGTAACTCGAGTAACCAAGTAACCAATTTTAGAATGTTGATATGTCTTCAGTGGAGTAATCGTTTCAAGCAGTTATAGAATACTGATATACATTGATCAGAGTAACCATGGTAACCAGTTCTCTTGTTGAAATATTTGACCTAGAGTAACCATGTAACCAGTTCTAGAATGTTGAAATATTTGACCTAGAGTAACCATGGTAACCAGTTCTAGAATATTGAAATGTCTCAACTAGAGGAAGCATGGTAACCACTTCTAGAATGTTGAAATGTCTTGGAATAACAATGGTAACCGGTTCTGGAATGTTGAAATATCTTAGATAACCATGGTAACCGGTTCTGGAATGTAGAAATGTCTTATCTATAGTCAACATGGTAACCACTTCTAGACTGTTTAAATGACATAATTAGAGCTATCGTGGTAACAAGTTCCAGATTGTTGAAATGACATACTTAGAGCAACCATGGTAACCAATTCTACAATGTTGAAATGATATAAGTAAAGTAACCATGGTAGCCAGCTCTGGAATATTGAAATGTCTTAACTAGAGTAATCATGGTAACCAGTCCTAGAATGTTGACATGTTATAACTAGAGTAACCGTGGTGACCAGTTCTATAATGTTGAAATGCATTGATCAGAGAAACCATGGTAACCATTTCTAGCATGTAGAAATGATATAACTAGAGTAACTGTGAGAAACAGTTCCAGAATGTTTAAATTTTGTAAATAGAGTAAGCGTGGTAACCACTGCTAGAATGTTGAAATGCTTTGATCAGAGTAATCATGGTAACCAGTTCTAGAATGTTGAAATGTCCCAACTAGAGTAACAATGGTAACAATTTCTAGAATGCTGAAATGATATAAGAGATTAACCGTGGTAACGATTTCTAGAAAGTTGAAATGCTTTGATCATAGTAACCGTGGTAACCAATTCTAGAATGTTGAAACAATGTAAATAGAGTAACCATGGCAATACGTTCTAGAATGTTGAAAAGCTTTGACCAGAGTAACCATGATAACCAGTTCTAAAATGTTTAAATGTCTCAACTAGAGCAACCATGGTAACCAGTTCTGGAATGTTGAAATAATATAATGAGAGTCACCTTGGTAACCGGTTCTAAAATGTTGAAATGATGTAATTAGAATCACCTTGGTAATGAGTTCTAGAATGTTGAAAAGATGTAACCAGAAGAACCCTGGTCACCAGTTCTGGAATGTTGTAATGATATAATTAGAGTAACCATGGTAACCACTTCTAGAATCTTGAAATGTCTCAACTAGAGTAAGCGTGGTAATAAGCTCTAGAATTTTGAAATGTCTGAACTAGAGTTACCGTGGTAACCTGCTCTAGAATGTTGAAATACTTAGATCAAAGAAAACATGGTAACCAGTCCTAGAATGTTGAAAGCTTTCAACTACAGCAAACATGGTAATAACTTCTAGAATGTTGAAATGTTTTAAGTGGAGTGACAATAGTAAAAAATTATAGCATGTTGAAATATTTCAACTTGAGCAAACATTTCTAAAACAGTTCTAAAGTGTTGAAATGATATAACTAGAGTAACTGTGTTAGCCAGTTCAAGAAGGTTGAAACGCTGTAACTACAGTTACTATCATAAACAATTGTAGGGTGCTGAACTATCTTTAATAGAGTAACCATCGCAACAAGTTCTGGAATGTTGAAAAGCTTTGATCAGAGTAAACATGGTAACCAGTTCTAGAATGTTGAAAGGTCTAAACTAGAGTAATCATTGTAACCAATTCTGGAATATTGAAAAGCTTTGATCTGAGAAACCAAGGTAACCAGGTCCAGAATGATGAAATCATATAACTACAGTAACCATGGTATCCAGTTCTAGAATGTTGAGATGACATTATTAGAGTAATGGTGGTAAGCAGTTCAGGAATGTTGACATGATATAATTAGAGTAACCAGGGTAACGAGTTCTAGAGTTTTGAAATGAATTGATCAAAGTAACAATGGTAACTAGTTAAAAGTAAGAATGTCTAACGGTCTTAGAGTAACCATGGTAACCAGTTCTGGAATGTTGAAATGTCTTAACTAGAGCAACCATTGTAACCAGTTTTATATTGTTGAAATGTCTTAACTAGAGTAACCGTGGTAAACAGTTCAAGAAAGGTGAAATGATATACCTGGAGTAACTGTGGTAACCACTTCTAGAATATTGAAATGCTTTGATCAGAGACACCATGGTAACCTGTTCTAGAATGTTTCAATATTTCCACTAAAATAACCATGGTAAGCAGTTCCAGAAAGTTGAAATGATTTAATCTTGAAATGTCTTAACTACAACAACCATGTTACCCACTTCTAGAATGCTGAAATGTCTTAACTAGAGTAACCATGGTAACAAGTTGTAGAATGTTGAGATGCTTTGATCAGACTAACCATGGTAATAATTTACAAGTAAGAATGTTGAACTGTGGTAAAGTAACCATGGTAACCAGTCCTAGAATGTTGAAATGCTTTGATTAAAGAAACCATGTTATCCAGGTCTAGAATTTTTCAATATTTCACTTAGAGTAACTGTGATAACAAGTTCTAGAATGTTGAAATGATAAAATTAGAGTAACCATTGTAATCATTTCTAGAGTGCTGAAATGCTTTGATCAGACAAACCATGTTAACCAGATCTAGAAAGTTGTAATATCTTAACTAGAGTAACCATTGTAGTCAGTAATCAGTCAGAATCTTGAAATGATTTGTTCAGAGAAACCATGGCAACAAGTTCTACAATGTTCAAATTTTTTGATCAGTGTAACTACGGTAATCAGTCCTAGATAGTTGAATTGCTTTGATCAGAGTAACCATGGTAATCAGTTCTAGAATGTTGAAATGTCTTAATTAGAGAAACCACTGTAACCAGTTCTAGAATGTTGAACAGCTTTCATCAGAGTAACCATGGTAACCAGTTCTAGAATGTTAAAATGATATAACTAGAGGAACCGTATTAACCATTCCATTAATGTTGAAATGCTTTTATTAGAGTAACCATGGTAACCAGTTGTAGAATGTTGAAATATTTTAACTACAGTAACCATGGTAACCAGTTTTAGAATGTTGAAATGATATAATTAGAGTAACCATGGTAATCAGTTCTGGAATTTTGTGATGTCTTAACTAGAGTAACCAATGTAAACAGTTCCCGAAGGTTGAAATTATATAAGTAGAGTAACCGTGGTAACCAGTTCTAGAATGTTGAAATGAGATAACTAGAGTAAAAATGGTAACCAGTTCTACATTGCTGAAATGATTTGATCAGAGAAAACATGGTAACCAGATCTAGAACGTTGAAATATTTCAACTATAGTAACTATGGTAACCAGCTCTAGAATGTTGAGATGCTTTTATCAGGGAAGCCATGGAAACGAATTCTGGAATGTTGAAATGTCTTCACTAGAGTAACCATGGTAACCAGTTTTAGAATGTTGAAATGCTTTGATCAGAGAAACAATGGTACGTAGTTCTGGAATGTTGAAATGTCTCAACTTGAGTGACCAAGTAACCAATTTTAGGATGTTGAAATTTCTTAACTAGAGTAATCGGGGTAAACAGTTCTAGAATGTTGAAATACAATGATCAGAGTAACCATGGTAAGCAGTTCTAGAATGTTTAATTATTTCAAGTAGAGTAACCATGGTAACCATTTCTAGAATTTTGAAATGCTTTGATCAGAGGAACCATGGCAACCAGTTGTAGGAGATTGAAATGATATAACTAGAGTAACCATGGTAAACAGCTCTAGAATGTTGAAATGATATAATTTGAGTAACCATGAAAACCAATTCTGAAATGTTGAAATGTCTTAACTAGAGTAACCATAGTACCAGTTCTAGAATATTGAAATGTCTTAACTAGAGAAACCGTGGTAACCAGTTCAAGAATGTTGAAATGATATAACTAGATTAACCGTGGTAAAAAAAGTTCTAGAATGTTGAAATGCTTTGATCAGAGGAACCATGGTAACCAGTTGTAGAAGATTGAAATGATATAACTAGAGTAACCATGGTAAACAGCTCTAGAATGTTGAAATATCCTAGAGTAACCATGGCAACCAGTTCCGGAATGTTGAAATTTCTCAACTAGAGGAACCATGGTAACGACTTCTAGAATGTTGAAATGCTTTGATCAGAGTAACCATGGTAACCAGTTAGAGAATGTTTAAATGTCTTAACTGGAGTAACCATGGTAACCAATTCTAGAATCGTGAAATATCTTGACTAGAGTAACCATGGTAACCAGTTCTAGAATGTTGAAATGTTTTAGAGTAACCTTGGTAACCAGTTCTGGATATTTGAAATGTCTAACCTTGAGTAACCATGGTAACCAGTTCGAGAATGTTTAACTGTCCTAACTGGAGTAACCATGGTAACCAGTTCTAGAATCGTGAAACATCTGAACTAGAGTAACCATAGTAACCAGTTCTAGAATGCTGAAATGTTTTCATCAGAGAAACCATGGTGACCAGTTCTAGAATTTTGAAATGATATAACTAGAGTAACTATGGTAACCAGTTCTAGAATGTTGAAATGATGTAATTAGAGTAACCGTGGCAATGAGTTCTAGAGTGTTGAAAAGCTTTGATCAGAGTAACCATGTTATTCAAAGACCAGAGATTGTGAGAAAGTCCCTTAATATATAAATATATTCAATGGCATACTCCCTCCATAATATGGTTCAAGACTGGCAAAGTTGAAATGAGTCGAGTTTTTCCTCCCTGTGAAGAGGGCGTCATTCTCTGAGCACCACTTGATGAGGGTCCAGGTCTCCTCAGCTGTCCCTTGAATGAAATCACAGTCGACAGATTTAATTCACAATACCGTACATTTTTACATTTTGATGTGTTCATGTAGTCAAACTAATAGACAGCAACAGGGAGTATGAGCGGATAACGTTACACGTATTGTTCGGTGACAAGTGCTTTAGGTTAAATAAAATATAAAACTTAAATAAAACCTTGGCCTCCCAGACAGACCAGTTAATCCAGTATCATAAAACTCATATTTTATTTCAGACACTTGCCCCTTAAATGCAAAGTGAACGGTCACATTTTACTATTACAACGATACAGAACCAGCGGGCGGCTGATTTCAGAGGGTCACGCTGGGACACAGCTGTAATCAGTGGAGTAATGCAAACCACCCAGGCCAATTTGCTAGCAGCTAGCGTAGTACAATGGCTACCACGTTGATGCAAAAGCTACATGCTGCAGTAATGAATCGACCGCAGCACTAATTTGCAATTGTACCAATTACATTCCTGTACAAAAAAAACAAAACTTACCCTCAATCAATATATTTCTATACTGCCACGAAGTGCATTCTGGGATATGTAACTTTCCAAAGTTCACAAAAGTCTCAAAAGATGCATCCTCGGTGAAACGGGCGAGGGCAAGAACTTATCCGAGGTATTCGACCATAATTGGAACGGTACTTGTTCCGACGCTGATGACTTTTCTCGAGTGCACGAGAACAGAAGTACAGAGAAGAACGCATATTGAGAAACGGCTCAGTTCTAGGATGTTGAAATGATTTGATCATAGAAACCATGGTAAGCATTTTTAGAATGTGAAATGATATAACTAGAGTAACCGTGGTAACCATTTCTAGAATGTTGAAATGCTTTGATCCGACTAACCATGGTAACAAGTTCTAGAATGTTGAAATATTTTACTTAGAGTAACCATGGTAACAGCTCTAGAATGTTAAAATGATATAAATAGAGTAACCATGGTGACCAGTTCTTTAATGTTGAAATGCTTTGATGAGAGTAACCATGGTAACCTCTTCTAGAAAGTGGAAATGATATAGAGTAATCATGGTAACCAGTTCTAGAATGTTGAAATGCCTTGATCAGGGTCACCATGTTAACCACTTCTATGTCCACCTATTTTGAAATATTTTACGTAGGGCAACCATGGTAACCAAATCTAGAATTTTGAAATAATATAACCAGAGTAACCATGGTAACCAGGTCTAGAATGCAGAAATGTCTTAACAAGAGTATCCGTGGTAACCAGACCTAGAATATTGAAATGTTTTAAAAAGATTAACCATGGTAACGAGTTCTAGAATGATGAAATGATATAACGAGATTAACTGTGGTAACTAGTTCTACAATGTTGAAATGATATAACTAGAGTAACCATTATAACCAGTTCTAAAATGTTGAAAAGCTTTGACCAGAGAAACCGTGGTAACCAGTTCTAGAGTGTTGAAATGTCTCAACTAGAGTAACCAGTCCTAGAATGTTGAATTGCTTTGATCAGAGTAACCGTGGTAACCAGTTCTAGAATGCTGAAATGTTTTGATAGGAGAATCCATGTTAACCAGTTCTAGAATGTTGAAAAGTCTTAACTCGAGTAACCATGGTAACCAGGGCCGTTTCTCCAAGTTCAAACTTGTGAACTGAGTCTGGACTTGCGCAGTTCAGTTGGAGGAACAAACTCCCGAGGGACGGGAGGACGGGAGAACAGGAGGACGGTCTTTCTGCAATTGAAACACTGGCTGGTTTTCGGCATTTCAACTTCTGGTTATTTTCACTGCTTAAAATGAAATAAACAATAAAAAACGACTCCATTTAATTTGTATATTTCATCATATATTATATGTGGATAGAGTGTTTTTTTTGTATACAAATATGAATATTAACCTTCAGAAGAGTGCCTATATGAAGGCAGGAAAATATTGTGGGGTTTATTGTTGTAGTGGAGAGCAGTGACGCAGCGGAAAAACAGCATGAAACATTTAAACTTAATTATTGTCATTGTTAACATACGTTGTCCCATTGATGACATGGCGCAGTTGGTCACTGTTATTATTGCCGGGGTGATGTACGAGGAAGTAGAAGGGGAAGCGGGTCGTTTGAGGAGGAGTATCCGCCAGAGGACAGCCGCCATTTGACGAAGGACGGAAAGGAGGCGTGCCTCTCTGGATTTGTAAGTTTGTGTAGTTACCATACTCTATTTAGTCCTAGTTTTAAAAAAAAACCAAAACAAAACATAATCTTTTTGAGAATTACTGTTAATTATGTTAAACTACAACACCATATAGGTTTATTCACTTAACTTCACTATATAATGTTTAAAGCCTATCAGTTTGTTTATTGTATGTGGTCCATCTCAAATTAACCCATAATTACCTACTTTTGCTGGTTCAATAATAACCCTCAGCCTATTCCATACACACTTACCTGCCCTCTGTCTTAGCACTCAAACACGAAGATGTTGATATTCAATCTGAAAGACCTTGTACAACATTTGTAATGGTTTTCAAACGGGAAATGATGCAACTGAATATGAAGTGAAACAAACTTCATATGAATGTCTTTGAGGCATTTGATTGACAGGGTTGAGAGTAACCATGGTAACCAGTTTTGGAATGTTGAAATGTCTTAACTAGAGGAACCATGGTAACCAGTTGTAGAATGTTGAAATGGTATAACTCGAGTAACCGTGGTAACCAGTTCTAGAATGTTGAAATGCTTTGATCAGAGAAACCATAGTAACCAGTTCTAGAATGTTGAAATGATATAAATAAAGTAACTGTGGTAACAAAATCTAGAATGTTGAAATGCTTTCATGAGAGAAACCTTGGTAATGAGTTCTACAATGTTGAAATATTTCAACTAGATTAACCATGGTAACCAGTTCTAGAATGTTGAAATGATATACACTAATCTTGGAAACCAGTTCTAGAATGTTGAAATGATATAACTATTGTAACCATGGTAAACAGTTCTAGAATGTTGAAATTCAATAATTACATCAACCATGGTATCTACTTCTAGAATGTTGAAATGATATAACTCGAGTAACCATGGTAACAAGTATTAGAAAGTTGAAATGATGTGAGTAGAGTAACCGTGGTAACCAGCTGCAGAATACTGAAATGCTTTAATCAGAGTAACCATGGTAACCATTTTCTAGAATGTTAAAATGTTTTGTTGAAAATGTCTTAACTAGAGTAAACGTGGTGACCAGTTCTAGAATGTTGAAATGTCTTCACTAGTGTAACTGTGGTAAGAAGTTCTACAATGTTGAAATGATATAACTAAAGTAACCATGGTAACCAGTTCTAGAATGTTGAAATGCTTTGATCAGAGAAACCATGGTAACCAAATATAGAATGTTGAAATGATGTAATTAGAGTAACCATGGTAACCAGTTCTAGAATGTTGAAATGTCTTAACTAGAGTAACCATGGTAACCGGATCTAGAATGATGAAATGTCTTTACTAGAGTAACCATGGTAACCAGTTCTCGAATGTTCAAATGACATAATGAGAGTAACTGTGGTTACCATTTCTAGAATGTTACAATGTATCACTAAAGAAACCATGGTAACCAGTTCCAGGATGTTGAAATGCTTTGATCAGAGAAACGATGGTAACCATTTCTACAATTTTGAAATGATATAATTAGAGTAACCGTGGAAACCAGTTCTAGAATGTTGAAATGCTATGATCAGAGAAACCATGGTAACCAGTTCTAGAATTTTGAAATAACTATTGTAACCATTGTAACCAGTTCGAGAATGTTGAAATGCTTTGATAAGAGAAACCATGGTAACCAGTTCTAGAAATTTGAAATGATATAACTAGAGTAACAATGGTAACCAGTTCTAGAATGTTGAAATGCTTTGATCAGAGTAACCATGGTATCCAGTTCTAGAATGTTGAAATATCTTAACTGGAGTAACAATGGTAACCAGTTCTAGAATGCAAAAATGCTATAACTAGAGTAACCAGGGTAAGAAGTTCTGGAATGTTGAAATGCTTGGATCAGAGTAACCGTGGTAACCAGTTCTAGAATTTTGAAATGTCTTAAATAGACTAACCATGGTAACCAGTTCTAGAATTTTGAAATGTCTTAACTAGAGCAAAAACAGTAACGATTCCTAGAATGTTGAAATGATATAGAATACTCGTGAAAACCAGTTCTAGCATGTTGAAATGCTTTGATCAGAGAAGCCATGGTAACTCATTCTAGAATTGTGAAATGATATAAATAGAGTAACCATGGTAACAGTCCTGGAATGTTGAAATGTCTAAAGTAACCCTGGTAACCAGTTCTACAATGTTAAACATGCTTTAATCAGAGTAACCATGGTAACCAGTCCTAGAATGTTCAAATGTTTGAAGTAGAGTAAACATAGTAGCCAGTCCTAGAATGCTGAAATGATATCATTAGCATAACCATGGCAAACAGTTCTAGAATGTTGAAATGTCTTCACTGGACTAACGATGGTAACCACTTCTAGAACGTTGAAATGTTTTTATCAGGGAAACCATAGTAACCAGTTCTGGAATATTGAAATGTCTTAACTAGAGCAACCAGTGCTAGAATGTTGAAAATCTTGAATTAGAGAAAACATGGTAAACATTCCCAGAATATTGAAATGATATAATCTGAGTAACCATGGTAACCAGTTCTAGAATGTTGAAATATTTCAACTTAAGTAACCATGGTAACCAATTCTAGAATGTTAAAATGTTTTGATCAGAGAAACCATGGTAACCAGTTCTAGAATGTTGAAATTATATAATTAGAGTATCTATGGTAACCAGTCGTAGAATATTGAAATATTTCAACCAGAGTCAACAGGGTAACCAGTTCTACAATGTTGAAATGTCTTAACAAGACTAACTCTAGAAAGTTGAAATATTTCGACTACAGTATCCATGGCAACAAGTTCTACAATGTTGAAATGTCTTAACGAGAGAAACCATGGTAACCAGTCCTAGAACGTTGAAAAGATATAATTAGAGTAACCATGGTAACCAGTTCTGGAATGTTGAAATATTTTAACTAGCGTAATCGTGGTAACAAGTTCTAGTATGTTGAAATGCTTTGATCAGATTAACCATGGTAACCAATTCTAGAATGTTGAAATGATATAAATAGAGTAACCATGGTAACCAGTTCTAGAATGTTGAAATACCTTAACTAGAGTAACTATGGTAAGCATTTCGAGAATGTTGAAATGATATAACGCGAGTAACCATGGTAACCAGTTCTAGAATGTTGAAATGATATAATTAGAGTAACCATGGTAACCAGTTCTAGAATGTTGAAATACCTTAACTGGAGTAACTATGGTAAGCAGTTCGAGAATGTTGAAATGATATAACGCGAGTAACCATGGTAACCAGTTCTAGAATGTTGAAATGATGTAACTAGACTAACCATGGTAACCAGTTCTAGAATTTTGAAATGATGTAGCTAGAGTAACCGTGGTAACCACTTCTAGAGTGTTGAAATGCTTTGATCAGAGTAACCATGGAAACCAGATCTAGAATGCTGAAATGATTTGATCAGAGCAACCATGGTAACCAGCTCTAGAATGTTGAAATATTTCAACTACAGTAACCATGGTGTGCAGTTCTAGAATGTCGAAATGATATAATTAGAGTAACCATGGTTATCAGTTCTGGAATTTTGTGATGTCTTAACTAGAGTAACAAATGTAACCATTTCCAGAATGTTGAAATTATATAATTAGAGTAACCGTGGTAATCAATTCTAGAATGTTGAGATGATATGACTAGAGTAACAATGGTAACCAGTTCTACAATATTGAAATGATATAACTACAGGAATCATGGCAGTTCTAGAATGTTAAAATGCTTTGATCACACATACCATGGTAACCAGATCTACAATATTGAAATATTTCAACTCGAGTAACTATGGTAACCAGTCCTAGAATGTTGAAATGATAGAATTAGAGTAACCATGGTAACCCGTTCTGGAATGTTGAAATATTTTAACTAGCGTAATCGTGGTAACAAGTTCTAGTATGTTGAAATGCTTTGATCAGAGAAAGCATGGTAACCAGTTCTGGAATGTTGAAATGTCTTAACTAAAGTAAACATGGTAACCAGTTCTAGAATGTTGAAAAGATATCATTAGAGTAACCATGGTAACCATTTCTAGAATGTTCAAATGTCTAAACTACAGTAACCATGGTAAGAAGTTCTAGAATGTTGAAATGCTTTGATCAGATTAACCATGGTAACCAATTCTAGAATGTTGAAATGATATAAATAGAGTAACCATGGTAACCAGTTCTAGAATGTTGAAATACCTTAACTAGAGTAACTATGGTAAGCATTTCGAGAATGTTGAAATGATATAACGCGAGTAACCATGGTAACCAGTTCTAGAATGTTGAAATGATGTAGCTAGAGTAACCGTGGTAACCACTTCTAGAGTGTTGAAATGCTTTGATCAGAGCAACCATGGTAACCAGCTCTAGAAGGTTGAAATATTTCAACTACAGTAACCATGGTGTGCAGTTCTAGAATGTCGAAATGATATAATTAGAGTAACCATGGTTATCAGTTCTGGAATTTTGTGATGTCTTAACTAGAGTAACAAATGTAACCATTTCCAGAATGTTGAAATTATATAATTAGAGTAACCGTGGTAATCAATTCTAGAATGTTGAGATGATATGACTAGAGTAACAATGGTAACCAGTTCTACAATATTGAAATGATATAACTACAGGAATCATGGCAGTTCTAGAATGTTAAAATGCTTTGATCACACATACCAAGGTAACCAGATCTACAATATTGAAATATTTCAACTCGAGTAACTATGGTAACCAGCTCTAGAATGTTGAAATGCTTTTATCAGGAAAACCATGGAAGCCAATTCTGGAATGTTGAAACATTTCAACTAGAGTAACCATGCTAATCAGTTCTGGAATTATGTGTTGTCTTAACTAGAGCAACCAATGTAGCCACTTCTAACATGTTGAAATGATATAACTAGAATAACAATGGTAACCAGTTGCAGAATGTTGAAATGATATAATTAGAGTAATCATGGTAACCAGTTCTAGAATGTTGAAATGCCTTGGTAAGAGTAACCATGGCAACCAGTTGTAAAATGTTGAAATGGTGTAACTTGAGTAACCATGGTAACAAGTTTTAGAATTTTTAAATGCTTTGATCGGAGAAGCCATGGTAACCAGTTCTGGATTGTTGAAATACTTTGATCAGAGACACCATGTTTATCAGTTCTAAAATGTTGAAATGACTTAAATAGAGTAACCATGGTAACCAGTTCTAGAATGTTCAAATGACATGACTAGAGTAACCGTGGTAACCTATTCTAGAATGTTCAAATGAGATGACTAGAGTAACCGTGGTAACCAGTTCTAGAATGTTGAAATGATATCACTAGAGTAACTGTGGTAACCAGTTCTAGAATGTTGAACTGTCTTAGAGTAACCATGGTAACCAGTTCTAAAATGTTGAAATGATATAAAAAGAGTAACCATGGTAACCATTTCCAAAATGTTGAAATGCTTTGATTAGAGAAACAATGGTAACCATTTCTAGAATGTTGAAACGTCTCAACTAGAGTAAACATGGTAACCTGTTCTAGAATGTTGAAATTATATAATTAGAGTAACCATGGTAACAAGTTCTAGAATACTGAAAATTTGTAGAGTAAGAATCGTAACCAGTTATTGAATGTTGAAGTGTCTTATCTATTGTAACCATGGTAACCAGGTCGAGAATGTTGAAATGATATAACTGGAGTAACCATGGTAACCAGTCCTAGAATGTTGAAAGGCTTTAATCACAGAAACCATGGTAACCCGTTCTAGAAAGTTAAAATGAGATAACTAGACTAACTTTGGTAACCAGTTCTATAATGTTGAAATGCTTTGATCAGAGAAACCATGGTAACCAGTTCTAGAATGCAGAAATTATCTAACGAGAGTAACCACGGCAACCAGTTCTAGCATGTTGAAATATCGTAGAGTAACCATGGTGACCAGTTATGGAATGTTGATACGTCTCAACTAGAGTAAGCATTGTAACCACTTCTAGAATGCCAAAATGCATTGATCAGAGTAACGATGGTAACGATTTTTAGAATTTTCAAATGATATAAATAGAGTAACCGTGGTGACCAGTTCTAGAACGTTGAAATGCTTTGATCAGAATAACCATGGTAACCAATTCTAGAATGTTGAAATGTCTTGACTAGTGTAAGCATGGCAACTAGTTCTAGAATGTTGAAATGATATGATCAGAGTAATCATGGTAAACAGTTCTAGAATTTTGAAATGTTTCAAGGAGAGTAACCATGGTAACCAGTTCTAGAATGTTGAAATGTCTCAACTAGAGTAACGATGGTAACCATTTCTAGAATGCTGAATTGACATAACTAGATTAACCTTGGTAACGAGTTCTCAAATGTTGAATTGCTTTGATCATGATAACCGTGGTAACCAGTTCTAGAATGTTGAAATGCTTTGATCAGAGTAACCGTGGTAACCGGTTCTAGAATGTAGCACTGTCTTAGACTAACCATGTTAACCAGTTCAAGAATTTTGAAATGATATAACAAGAGTAACTGTGGTAACCATTTCTAGAATGTTGAAATGCTTTGATCAGAGAAACATTGGTAACCATTTCTAGAATGTTGAAA
This sequence comes from Acanthopagrus latus, assembly GCF_904848185.1. Lineage (NCBI taxonomy): Eukaryota > Metazoa > Chordata > Actinopteri > Spariformes > Sparidae > Acanthopagrus > Acanthopagrus latus. Next base: position 1,957,803 of record NC_051057.1, on the reverse strand, counting down.
TGTCTCAACAAGAGTAACCATGGTAACCATTTCTAGAATGTTGAAATGCTTTGATCAGAGAAACCATAGTAACCACTTCTAGAATTTTGAAATGTCTTAACTACAGTAACCATGGTAACCAGTTCCAGAATGATGAAATGATATAACTAGAGTAACCATGGTAATCATTTTTATAATGTTGAAACTCTTAGATCAAAGTGACTATGGTAACCAATTCTAGAAAGTTGAAATTTCTGAACTAGAGTAACTGTGGTAACCAGTTCTAGAATGTTGAAATGTCTTATCTAGTGTAATAATTTTAACCAATTTTATAATGTTCAAATGTCTCAACTAGAGTAACCATGGTAAACAGTCCGGGAATGTTGAAATGATATAACGAGAGTCACCGTGGTAACCAGTTCTAAAATATTGAAATGTAGAATCACCTTGGTATTGAGTTCTAGAATATTGAAAATATTTGATCAGAGTAACCATGGTAACCAGTTGTAGAAATTTGAAATGATATAATTAGAGTAACCATGGTAACCAGTTCTGGAATGTTTGAATACTTTCATCAGACAAACAATGGTAACCAGTTCTACAATGTTAAAATGTCTTAACTAGATTAACCGTGGTAACCAGTTCTAGAATTTTGAAATGTCTTAACAAGAACAAACACAGTAACGATTCCTAGAATGTTGAAATGATATAGAATACTCTTGAAAACCAGTTCTAGGATGTTGAAATGCTTTGATCAGAGAAGCCATGGTGACTCATTCTAGAATTTTGAAATGATATAAATAGAGTAACCGTGGTAACAATTTCTAGAATGTCGAGATGCATTGATCTGAGTAACCATGGTAACCTGTTCTAGATTGTTGCAATATTTCAACTAGACTAACCATGGTAACCAATTCTAGAATGTTGAAATGTCTTAACTACAGTAACCATTGTAACCAGTTCTAGAATTTTGAAATGTCTTAACTAGAGTAACGATGGTTCTGGAATGTTCAAATGTCCTTTCTAGAGTAAGCATTTTAACCACTTCAAGAATTTTGAAATGCCTTGATCAGAGTAACCATGGTAACCAGTTCTGAAATGTTGAAATGTCTTAACCTTAGTAACCATGGTAACCAGTTCTAGAACGTTGAAATGGCTTAACCAGAGTAACCATGGTACCTACTTTTAGAATGTTGAAAAGATATAGAGAGTAACTGTGGTAACCAGTCCTAGACTGTTGAAATGCTGTGATCAGAGAAACCATGGTAACAAGTCCTAGAATGTTGAAATGATATAACTAGAGCAACCGTGGTGACCAGTTCTAGAATGTTGAAGTTCTTTGATCACAGAAAGCATGGTATCCAGTTCTAGAATGTTGAAATGGCTTAACTACAGTAACCATGGTAACCAGTTTTAGAATGTTGAAATGATTTTGATCAGAGTAACCATGGTAACCAGTTCTAGAATGTTGAAATATTTCACCTTGAGTAACCATGGTAACCAGTTCTAGAATGTTGAAATGTCTCAACTAGAGGAAGCATAGTAACCACTTCTAGAATGTTGAAATGTATTGGAATAACCATGGTAACCGGTTCTGGAATGCCGAAATGTCTTACATCAACCATGGTAACTGGTTCTGGAAAGTAGAAATGTCTTATTTAGAGTAAACATGGTACCCATTGCTAGAATGATGAAATGATATAATTAGAGTTACCGTGGTAACCACTTCTAGAATGTTTAAATGACATAATTAGAGCTATCATGGTAACCAGTTCTAGATTGTTTAAACTACATACTTAGAGCAAAAATGGTAACCAGTTCTAGAATGTTGAAAGTTCTTAACTAGAGTAACCATGCTAACCGGTCCTAGAATTCTGACATGATATAATTAACGTAACCAGGGTAACCAGCTCTGGAACACTTTAATCAAAGAAGCCATGGTAACCAGTTCTACAATGGTGAAATAATTCAACTAGAGTAACCATGGTAACCAGCCCTAGAAAGTTGAAATCATGTAATAATAATAACCGTGGTAACCACTTCTAGAATGTTTAAACGATATGATTAGAGCAGTCATGGTAACCAGTTCTAGAATGTTGCAATGCTTTGATCAGAGTAACCATGGCAACCAGTTATGTTGAAATGATATGACTAGAGTAACGGTGGTAACCAGTAGTAGAATGTTGAAATGATGTAACTATATGTAACGAGAGTAATCATGTAAACCAGTTATAGAATTTTGAAATGATGTAAATAGAGTAACCGTGGTAACCAGTTCCAGAATGTTGAAAAGCTTTCATCAGAGTAACCGTGGTAAACATCAGTGGAGTAACTGTGGTAATCAGTTTGAGAATGTTGAAATAATTTTGAACAGAGAAACCATGGTAACAAGTTCTAGATGTTGGAATGTTATACATATACAGTAACCATGGTAACCAGTTGTAGAATGTTGAAATTATGTAACTAGAGTAACAATGGTAACGAGTTTTAGAATATTGAAATGTATTAACTAGAGTAACCATGGTAACAAATTCTAGAATGGTGAAATGATATAGCTAGAGTAATCGTGGTAACAAGATCTAGAATGTTGAAATGATATAATTAAAGTAATCGTACTAACGGGATCTAGAATATTGAAACGAAATAATTTGAATCCCCATGGTTAAAAGTTCTAGCATTTTGAATGATATAACTAGGGTAACCATGGTAACCAGTTCTAGAAAATTGAAATGTCTTAACTTGAGTAACCATGGTAACCAGTTCTAGAAATTTAAAATGATACAATTAGAGTAACCATGGCAACCAGTTCTAGAATGTTGAAATGGCTCAACTAGAGTAACCATGGTAACTGGATCAGAATGATGAAATGTCTTCACTAGAGTAACCATGGTAACCAGTTCTAGAATGTTATGACGCTTTTATCAGAGAAACAATGGTAACCAGTTCTAGAATGTTGAAATTATATAATTAGCGTAACCGTGGCAACCATTTCTAGAATGTTGAAATGCTTTGATCAGTGAACCCATGGTAACCAGTTCTAGAATGTTGAAATGCTTTGATCAGAGAAACCATGGTAACCAGTCCTAGAATGTTGAAATTATATAACTATTGTAACCATGGTAACCAGTTCTAGAATGTTGCAATGATTTGATCAGAGAAACCATGGTAACAAGTTCTAGAGTGTTGAAATGATATAACTCGAGTAACCATGGTAACCAGTTCTAGAATGTTGAAATGATATAACTAGAGTAACCGTGGTAACCAGTTCTAGAATGTTGAATCGCTTTGATCAGAGTAACTGTGGTAACAAGTTTTAGAATGTTGAAATGATATACTTAGAGTAACCATGGTAACCAGTTCTAGAATGTTCAAATGACATAACGAGAGTAACCGTGGTTACCTGTTCTAGAATGTTACAATGTCTTAACTAAAGAAACCATGGTAACCGGTTCAAGAATGTTATAATGCTTTTATCAGAGAAACAATGGTAACCAGTTCTAGCATGTTGAAATGACATAATTAGTGTAACTGTGGCAACCAGTTCGAGAATGTTGAAGAGTCTAAACTTGAGTAAACATTGTAACCAGTTCTAGAATATTGAAATGATATAACTAGAGCAACCGTGGTGACTCGTTCTAAAATGTTGAAATTCTTTGATCAGAGAAACCAAGGCAAACACTTCTATAATGTTGAAATGATATAACTAGAGTAACTATGGTAACCAGTTCAAGAAAGTTGAAATGATATAACAAGAGTCACCGTGGTAACCAGTTCTAAAATGTTGAAATGATGTAATTGAATCACCTTGGTAATGAGTTCTAGAATGTTGAAAGGCTTTGATCAGAGTAATCATGGTAACCAGTTGTAGAATGTTGAAATATTTCAACTAGAGTAACCATGGCAACCAGTACTAGAATTTTGAAATGATATAATTAGAAAAACCATGGTAACAAGTTCTGGAATGTTGAAATGTTTTAAATAGAGGAACCATGGTAGCCAGTTCTAGAATCTTGTCTGAACTATGTAACTGTGGTAACCTGCTCAAGAATGTTGAAATAATTAGATCAGAGAAGACATGGTAACCAGTCCCAGAATGTTGAAAGTTTTCAACTACAGCAAACATGGTAACTAGTGCTAGAATGTTGACATGTTTTAAGTGGAGTGACAATGGTAACAAATTATAGCATGTTGAAATATTTCAACTTGAGCAAACATTTAACCTAGTTCTAAAGTGTTGAAATGATATAACTAGAGTAACTGTGTTAGCCAGTTCAAGAATGTTGAAACGCTGTAACTACAGTTACCATGATAACCAATTGTAGCGTGCTGAACTGTCTTAACTAGAGTGCAACGTTCTAGAATGTTGAAAAGCTTTGATCAGAGTAAACAAGGTAACCAGTTCTAAAATGTTGAAAGGTCTAAATTAGAGTAATCATTGTAACCAATTCTCGAATATTTAATAGCTTTGATGAGAGAAACCAACGTAACCAGTTCTAGAATGTTGAAATATTGCAACTAGAAAAACCATGGTAACCAGTTCTAGAATATTGAAATGACATGATTAGAGTAATGGTGGTAAGCAGTTCTGGAATGTTCAAAATATATGATTAGAGTAACCATGGCAACCAGTTCTAGAATGTTGAAATGCTTTGATCAGAGAAACCATGGTAACCAGTTCTAGAATGTTGAAATGGCTTAACTAGAGTAACCATTGTAACGAATTCTAGAATGTTGAAATTCTTTGATGAGAGTAACCATGGAAACCAGTCCTGGGATGTTGAAATGATATAATTAGAGTAACCGGGGTAAGAAGTTCTAGAGTGTTGAAATGCCTTGATCAAAGTAACAAGTTACAAGTAAGAATGTCTAACTGTCTCAGAGTAACCATGGTAACCAGTTCTGGAATTGTGAAATGTCTTAACTAGATTAACCATTGTAACCAGTTTTAGATTGCTGAAATGTCTTAACTAGAGTAACCGTAGTAAACAGTTCAAGAAAGGTGAAATGATATAACTGGAGTAACTGTGGTAACCGTTTCTAGAATGTTGAAATGCTTTGATCAGAGAAACCATGGTTACCTGTTCTATAATGTTTCAATATTTCCACTAAAGTAACCATGGTAACCAGTTCTAGAAGTTTGAACTGATTTAATCAGAGTAACCATGGTAACGAGTTCTGGAATGTTGAAATGTCTTAACTCGAGTAACCTTGGTAACCAGTTCTAGAATCTTGAAATATCTTAACTACAACAACCATGTTACCCACTTCTAGAATCCTGAAAGGTCTTAACTAGAGTAACCACGGTAACCTGTTCTAGAATGTTGACATTCTTTAATCAGACTAACCATGGTAACAATTTACAAGTAAGAATGTTGAACTGTCGTAAAGTAACCATGGTAACCAGTTCTGGTACGTTGAAATGTCTTAACTAGAGTAAACATGGTAACCAGTGATAGAATGATGACATGAAATGACTAGAGTTACCGTGCTAACCATTTCTAGAATGTTGAAATGCTTTGATCAGACAAACCATGGTAACCAGTTCTAGAAAGTTGTAATGTCTTAACTAGAGTAACCATGGTAATCAGCAATCAATCAGAATCTTGAAATGATTTGTTCAGAGAAACCATGGCAACAAGTTCTACAATGTTGAAATGTTTTGATCTGTGTAACTACGGTAATTCTAGAAAGTGGAATTGCTTTCATCAGATTATCCATGGTAATCAGTTCTGGAATTTTGTGATGTCTTAACTAGAGTAACAATGGTAACCAGTTCTATATTGTTGAAATGTTTTGATCAGAGAAACCATGGTAACCGGATCTAGAATGTTGAAATATTTCAATTAGAGTCACTATGGTATCCAGCTCTCGAACGTTGAAATGCTTTTATCAGGGAAGCCATGGAAACCAATTCTGGAATGTTGAAATGTCTTCACTAGAGTAACCTTGGTAACCAGTTTTACAATGTTGAAATGCTTTGATCAGAGAAACAATGGTACGCTGTTCTAGAATGTTGAAATGTCTTAACTTGAGTGACCAAGTAACCAATTTTAGAATGTTGAAATGTCTTAACTAGAGTAAGCGGGGTAAGCAGTTCTAGAATATTGAATTATTTCAACTAGAGTAACCATGCTAACCAGTTCTAGAATTTTGAAATGATATACCTAGAGTAACCATGGTAACCATTTCTAGAATTTTGAAATGATATAATTTGAGTAACCATGAAAACCAATTCTGAAATGTTGAAATGTCTTAAGTAGAGTAACCATAGTACCAGTTCTAGAATATTGAAATGTCTCAAGTAGAGTAACTGTGGTAACCAGTTCAAGAATGTTGAAATGATATAACTAGATTAACGGTGGTAAAAGTTCTAGAATGTTGAAATGCTTTGATCAGAGGAACCATAGTCACCAGTTGTAGAAGGTTGAAATGATATAACTAGAGTAACCATGGTAACCAGTTCTAGAATTTTGAAATATCTTAGAGTAACCATGGAAAGCAGTTCCGGAATCTTGAAATGTCACAACTAGAGTAACCATGGTGACCAGTTCTAGAATGCTGAAATGCTATACCTAGAGTAAGCGTGGTAATGAGTTCTAGAATGTTGAAATGCTTTGATCAGAGGAACCATAGTCACCAGTTGTAGAAGGTTGAAATGATATAACTAGAGTAACCATGGTAACCAGTTCTAGAATCTTGAAATATCTTAACTAGAGTAACCATGGTAACCAGTTCTGGAATGTTGAAATGTCTAACCTTGAGTAACAATGGTAACCAGTTCGAGAATGTTTTAATGTCTTAACTAGAGTAACCATGGTAACCAGTTCTAGAATGTTGAAATGTCTAACCTTGAGTAGCCATGGTAACCAGTTCGAGAATGTTTAAATGTCTTAACTGGAGTAACCATGTTAACCAGTTCTAGAATCGTGAAATATCTTAACTAGAGTAACCATGGTAACCAGTGCTAGAATGTTGAAATGCTTTGATCAGAGAAACCATGGTGACCAGTTCTAGAATTTTGAAATGATATAACTAGAGTAACTATGGTAACGAGTTCTAGAATGTTGAAATGATGTAACTAGAGTAACCGTGGCAATGAGTTCTAGAATGTTGAAAAGCTTTGATCAGAGTAACCATGTTATTCGAAGACCAGAGATCGTGAGAAAGCCCCTTGGAAAATACATAAATATATTCAATGGCATACTCCCTCCATAATATGGTTCAAGACTGGCAAAATCAAAATGAGTCGAGTTTTTCCTCCCTGTGAAGAGGGCTTTGTTGTATGAGCTCCACTTGATGAGGGTCCAGGTCTCCTCAGCTGTCCCTTGAGCGAAATTACAGTCGACAGCTTTAATTCACAATACCGTACATTTTCACATTTTCATGTGTTCATGTAGTCAAAATAATAGACAGCAACAGGGAGTATGAGCGGATAATGTTACACGTATTGGTCGGTGACAAGTGCTTTAGGTTAAATAAGATATAAAACTTAAATAAAACCTTGGCCTCCCAGACAGACCAGTTAATCCAGTATCATAAAACTCATATTTTATTTCAGACACTTGCCCCTTAAATGCAAAGTGAACGGTCACATTTTACTATTACAACAATACAGAACCAGCGGGCGGCTGATTTCAGAGGGTCACGCTGGGACACAGCTGTAATCAGTGGAGTAATGCAAACCACCCAGGCCAATTTGCTAGCAGCTAGCGGAGTACGATGGCTACCACGTTGATGCAAAAGCTACATGCTGCAGTAATGAATCAACCACAGCACTGATTTGCACTTGTACCAATTACATTCTTATACAAAAAAAAAATAAACCTTACCCTCAATCAATATATTTCTATATGTGTAAAACTTGTACCTTACAGCTGTGAGTCCTCTCTTGTGCCACGAAGTGCATTCTGGGATATGTAACTTTCCACAGTTCACAAAAGTCTCAAAAGATGGATCCTCGGGGAAATGGGCGGGGCAAGAACTTATCCGGGGTATTCGACTGTAATTGGAACGGTACTTGGTCCGACGCTGATGACGTTTCTCGAGTACAAGAGAACAGAAGTACGAAGAAGAACGCATATTGAGAAACGGCTCAGTTCTAGGATATTGAAATGATTTGATCAGAGAAACCACGGTAAGCATTTCTAGAATGTGAAATGATATAACTAGAGTAACCGTGGTAACCATTTCTATAATGTTGAAATGCTTTGATCTGACTAACCATGTTAACCAGTTCTAGAAAGTTTAAATATTTTAACTAGAGTAACCATGGTAACCAGCTCTAGAATGTTGAAATGCTTTGATCAGAGTAACCATGGTAACCTAATCTAGAAAGTGGAAATGATATAAAGTAATCATGGTAACCAGTTCTAGAATGTTGAAATGCTTTGAGCAGAGTAAGCATGGTAACCAGTTAAGGAAGGTTGAAATATTTCAATTGGAGTAACCATGGTAACTAGTTCTGGAATGTTGAATTGTCTTAACTAGAGTAACCATGATAACCAGTTGTAGACTGTTGAAATCCTTTGATCAGGGTCACCATGTTAACCAGTTCTAGAATGTTGAAATAATATAACCAGAGTAACCATGGTAACCAGGTCTAGAATGCTGAAATGTTTTAAAAAGAGTAACCATGGTAACGAGTTCTAGAATGATGAAATGATATAACGAGATTAACTGTGGTAACAAGTTCTACAATGTTGAAATGATATAATTAGATTAAACGTGGTAACCAGTTCTAGAATGTTGAAATGATTTGATCAGAGAAACCATGGTAACAAGTTCTAGATGTTGGAATGTTATACATATACAGCAACCGTGGTAACCAGTTATAGAAAGTTGAAATTATGTAACTACAGTAACAATGGTAATGAGTTCTAGAATGTTGAATTGTATTAACTGGAGTAACCATGCTAACGAATTCTGGAATGTTGAAAAGCTTTGATCAGAATAACCATGCAAACCAGTTCTAAAATGTTGAAATGCTTTGATCAGAGAAATCAGGTAACCGGTTCTAGAATGTTGAAATTATATAATAAGAGTAATCGTAGTAACCGGATCTAGAATCTTGAAAAGAAATAATTTGAGTAACCATGGTGAGGAGTTCTAGAATTTTGAATTATATAACTAGAGTAACCCTGGTAACCACTCCTAGAATGTTGAAATGTCTTATCTTGAGTAACCATGGTAACCAGTTCTAGAATATTGAAATGATATAGATAGAGTAACCGTGGTAACGAGTTCTAGAATGTTTAAATGCTTTGATCAGAGTAAACATGTGAACCAGGTCTAGAATGTTGAAAAATTTCAAATAGAGTAACCACGGCAATCACTTCTTGAATATTGAAATGATATAATTACAGCAACCATGGTAACCATTTACATGATGTTGAAATTTCTTACATAGAGTAACCATGGTAACCAGTCATAGAATGTTGAAATTATACAATTAGAGGAATCGTGGTAACAACTTCTAGAATGTTGAAATGCTTTGATGAGAGAAACCATGGTAATCAGTTCTAGTATGTTAAAATGCTTCGATCAGAGAAACCATGGTAACCAGTTCTAAAATGTTGAAATGCTTTGATCAGAGAAACCATGGTAACCAGTTCTAGAATGTTGAAATCATGAAAGTAGAGCAACCGTGTTAACCAGTTCTAGAATGTTGAAATGACATAATTAGAGCAACCGTGTTAACCAGATATAGTGTACAATGTTGAAATGATATAACTAGAGTAACCATGGTAACCATTTCTTGAATGTTGAAATGCTTTGATAAGAGAAACCATGGTAATCAAATATAGAATGTTGAAATGATATAATTAGAGTAACCATGGTAACCAGTTCTAGAATGTTGAAATGTCTTAAATAGAGTAACCATGTTAACCGGATCTAGAATGATGAAATGTCTTTACTAGAGTAACCATGGTAACCAGTTCTCAAATGTTCAAATGATATAATGAGAGTAACCGTGGTTACCATTTCTAGAATGTTACAATGTCTTCACTAAAGAAACCATGGCAACGGTTCTAGAATGTTGAAATGCTTTGATCAGAGAAACAATGGTAACCAGTTCTACAATTTTGAAAAGATATAATTAGTGCAACCGTGGTAACCAGTTCTAGAATGTTGAAATGCTGTGATCAGAGAAACCATGGTAACCAGTTCTTGAATTTTTAAATGACTTAACTATTGTAACCACTGTAACCAGTTCTAGAATGTTGAAATGCTTTGATAAGAGAAACCATGGTAACCAGTTCTAGAATTTTGAAATGTTATAACTATTGTAACCATGGTAACCAGTTCTAGAATGTTGAAATGTTTTGATCAGACAACCCATGGTAACCAGTTCTAGAATGTTGAAATGTCTAAACTTGAGTAACCGTGGTAACCAGTTCTAGAATATTGAAATGATATAACTAGAGCAACTGTGGTGAGCAGTTCTAGAATGTTGAAATGATATCATTAGAGTAACCATGGTAATCAGTTCTGGAATTTTGTGTTTTCTTAACTAGCGTAACCAATGTAACCAGTTCTAACATGATATAACTAGAGTAACCGTGGTAATCAGATCTAGAATGTTTAAATGCATTGGTAAGAGTAACCATGGTAACCAGTTCTAGAATGTTGAAATGATGTAACTAGAGCAACCATGGTAACCAGTTCTAGAATTTTTAAATGCTTTGATCAGAGAAGCCATAGGAACCAGTCCTGGAATGTTGACATACTTTGATCAGAGAAACCATGTTAATCAGTTCTAGAATGTTGAAATGTCTTAAATAGAGTAACCATGGTAACCAGTCTTAGAATGTTAAAATTGTATGATCAGACTAACCATGGTAACCAATTGTAGTCTATTGAAATGCTTTGATCAGACAAACCATGGTAACCAGTTCTAGAATGTTGAAATGTCTTAACTAGAGTAACCATGGTAACCAGTTCTATTCTGTTGAAATGCTTTGGTCAGAGAAGCCATGGTAACCAGTTCTAGAATGTTGAAATGCTTCGATCAGAGAAACCATGGTAACCAGTTCTATAATGTTGAAATGATATAAAAAGAGTAACCATGGTAACCATTTCCAAAATGTTGAAATACTTTGATCAGAGTAACAAGGGTAACCAGTTTTAGAATGTTGAAATGTCTCAACTAGAGTAATCATGGTAACCTGTTCTAGAATGTTGAAATTATATAATTAGAGTAACCATGGTACCCAGTTTTAGAATGTTGAAATGATATAACTGGAGTAACCATGGTAACCAGTTATAGAATGTTGAAATTATATAATCAGAGTAAGTATGATAACCATTTCTGATATGTTGAAATGTCTTCACTAGAGTAACCATAGTAACCAGTTCAAGAATATTGAAATGTCTTAACTAGAGTAACCATGGTAACCAGTTCAAGAATGTTAAAATGATATAACTAGAGTAACTGTGGTAAACAGTTCTAGAATGTTGAAATGCTTTTTTCAGAGGAACCATGGTAACCAGTTGTAGAATGCTGAAATGATGTAACGAGAGTAACCACGGTAACCACTCCTAGAATGTTGAAATATCTTAAGAGTAACCATGGTAACCAGTTCTGGAATGTTGATACGTCTCAACTAGAGTAAGCATCGTAACCACTTTTAGAATGCTGAAATGCTTTGATCAGAGTAATCATGGTAACAAGTTTTAGAATTTTGAAATTATATAACTAGAGTAACCATGGTGACCAGTTCTAGAACGTTGAAATGCTTTGATCAGGGTAACCATGGTAACCCATTCTGAAATGTTTAAATGTCTTAGCCATAGTAAGTATTTTAACCAGTTCTAGAACGCTGAAATGTCTTAGCAATCCAAGACATTTGAAATGCTATAATCAGAGAAACCATGGTAACAAGTTCTAGAATGTTGAAATGTCTTAACTAGTGTAACCATGGTAACCAGTTCTAGAATTTTGAAATGTTTCAAGTAGAGTAACCATTATAACCAGTTCTAGAATGTTGAAATGTCTCAACTAGAGTAACAATGGTAACCATTTCTAGAATGCTGAAATGAAATAACTAGATTAACCGTGGTAACTGATCAGATTAAGATCGGTTCAAAAGCCCCAATGATAGTGATAAAAACGAGGACGCGTACGTCGCCCGGATCGGCGTCACCGTGGCCGCACTCTGGAGCCAGGCCTGGGGTTGGGGCTCACAGGCGAGTGCCTGTCGTGGCCCAGCCCGAAGGAGCGACGTGGGCCCGCCCTCCTGTGGGCTCACCACTCGCAGGAGGGTCCAGAAGGGGCAGGTGCGGTGTGATTTGGGTGGCGGTCATGGGCGGGGGCCCCGGCGACCCAATCCCCGGATGGTGACTCTAGCCATGGGGACATGGAATGTCACCTCACTGGGGGGTAAGAGCCTGAGCTGGTGCGAGAGGTTGAGCGGTACCGACGAGAGATAGTCGGGCTCTCCTCTACGCACAGTCTGGGCTCTGGAACTGAACTCCTTGAGAGAGGCTTGACTCTCTTCTATTCTGGAGTTGCCCGCGGTGAGAGGCGACGAGCTGGTGTGGGCTTGCTTATAGGTCCTCGGCTCAGCCGCCATGTGTTGGAGTTTACCCCAGTGAACGAGAGGGTCGTTTCACTGCGCCTTCGGGTCGGGGATAGGTCTCTTACTGTTGTTTCGGCTTATTGGCCGAACAGCAGTGTACAGTACCCGGCCTTCTTGGAGTCCCTGGGAGGGGTACTGGAGAGTGGACCAACCGGGGACTCCGTCGTTCTTCTGGGGGACTTCAACGCTCACGTGGGCAGCAACAGTGTAACCTGGAGGGGTTTGACTGGGAGGAACGGCCTCCCCGATCTGAACCAGAGTGGTGTTTTGTTATTGGACTTCTGTGCTAGTCACGGTTTGTCCATAACAAACACCATGTTCAAGCATAAGGGTGTCCATATGTGCACATGGCACCAGGACGCCCTAGGCCGGAGGTCAATGATCAACTTTGTGGTCGTGTCATCTGGCCTCCGGCCATATGTCTTGGACACTCGGGTGAAGAGAGGGGCTGAGCTGTCAACTGATCACCACCTGGTGGAGGGGAGGAAGCTGGACAGACTTGGCAGACCCAAACGTATTGTGAGGGTCTGCTGGGAACATCTGGCAGAACCCTCTGTCAAAGAGGTCTTTAACTCCCACCTCCGGGAGAGCTTGGACCTGATCCCGAGGGAGGCTGGGGACATTGAGTCCGAATGGACCATGTTCTCCACTTCTATTGTTGATGCGGCTGTCCGGAGCTGTGGCCGTAGGGTCTCCGGTGCCTGTCGTGGCGGCAATCCCCGAACCCGGTGGTGGACTCCGGAAGTAAGAGATGCTGTCAAGCTGAAGAAGGAGTCCTACCGGGCCAACCCAGCCCGGGGGACTTCTGAAGCAGCTGACGGGTACCGGCGGGACAAGCGAGCGGCAGCACGGGCAGTCGCGGAAGCAAAAACTCGGGTCTGGGAAAAGTTCGGAGAGGCCATGGAGGAGGACTATCGGTCAGCCTCGAGGAAATTCTGGCAAACCATCCGGCGCCTCAGGAGGGGGAAGCAGTTCTCCGCCAACACTGTTTACAGTGGAGGTGGGGAGCTGTTGACCTCGACTGGGGATATTGTCGGGCAGTGGAAGGAATACTTCAAGGATCCCCTCAATCCCACTGACATGTCTTCCATAGAGGAAGCAGAGGCTGGGGACTCAGAGGTTGACTCATTCATCACCCAAGCCGAAGTCACCGAGGCAGTCGGGAAGCTCCTCGGTGGCAAAGCATCGGGGGTGGATGAGATCCGCCCTGAGTACCTCAAGTCTCTTGATATTGTAGGGCTGTCACAATGTTGAAAAGCTTTGATCATTATAAACATGGTAACCAGTTATAGAATGTTGAAATTATATAGCTAGAGTAACCGTGGTAACCGTTTCTAGGATGTTGAAATGATATAATTAGAATAACCATGGTAACCAGTTCTGGAATGTTGACATGTCTTGGAATAACCATGGTAACCGGTTCTGGAATGTTTAAATGACATACTTAGAGCAACCATGGTAACCAATTCTAGAACGTTGAAAGGTCTTAACTAGAGTAACCATGGTAACCAGTCCTAGAATGCTGAAATGATGTAAATAGAGCAACCGTGGTCACCATTTCTACAATGTTGAAATGATATAATTAAAGTTACCATGGTAACCAGCTCTGGAATGCTTTGATCAAAGAAGCCATCGTAACCAGTTCTAGAATGTTCAAATATTGCAACTGGAGTAACCATCGTAACCATTTCTAGAATGTTGAAATGATGTTATTAGAGTAACGATGGTAACCAGTTCTGGAATATTGAAATGTCTGAACTAGAGTAACCATGATAACCACTTCTAGAATGTTGAAATGTTTTAAATAGAGTAACCGTGTTAACCAGTTCTAAAATGTTGAAATTATATATCTGGGATATAACTAGACTAACTGTGGTAACCAGTTCTAGAATGTTGAAATGGTTTGATCAGAGTAACCATGGTAACCAGTTCTGGAATGCTGAAATGTCTTAACTAGAGTAACCATGGCAACCATTTCCAGAATGTTGAAATGACACAATTAGAACATTCATGGTAAAAAGTTCTACAATGTTGGAATGACATGACTAGAGTAACTCTGGTAACCAGTTCTACAATGTTGAAAGGACACAATTAGAACAATCATGGTAACAAGTTCTAGAATGTTGAAATGATGTAACTAGATGTAACAAGAGTAACCATGTAAACCAGTTCTAGAATGTTGAAATGATGTAAATAGAGTAACCGTGGTAACCACTTCTAGAATGTTGAAAAGCTTTGATCAGAGTAACCATGGTAACCACTCCTAGAATGTTGAAAGGTCTTAACTAGAGTAACCATGGTAGCCGGTTCTGGAAGGTTGAAATGATATAATTAGAGTATCTATGGTAACCAGTTCTAGAATATTGAAATATTTCAATGAGTGTCAATATTTTAACCAGTTCAAGGCTGTTCAAATGATGGAATTAGAGTAGCCATGGTAACCAGCTCTAGAATCTTGAAATGCTTTTATCAGAGTAACCATGGTAAGCAGTTCTAGAATGTTTAAATGATATAACTAGAGAAACCATGGTAACCATTTATATAATGTTGAAATGCTTTGATCAGAGTAACGATGGTAACCAGTTCTCGAATGTTGAAATATTTCAACTAGATTAACCATGAAAACCAGTTCTAAAATTTTGAAATGTCTCAATTAGAGTACCCATGGTAACCAGTTCTGGAATGTTGAAAGATTTCAACTAGAGTAACTGTGGCAACCACTTCTAGATTGTTGAAATGCTTGGATCTGAGTGACCATGGTAACCAGTTTTAGAATTTTGAAATATTTCAACAAGAGTAACCATGGTAACCAGTTCTAAAATGTTGAAATGATATAATTAGAGTAACCATCATAACCAGTTCTGGAATATTGAAATGCCTTAACTAGGATAACCATGTTAACAACTTCTAGAAAGTTGAAATGTCTTAACTAGAGTGACCATGGTAACCAGTCCTAGAATGTTGAAATTATATACTTAGAGTAATCATGGTAAGCAGCTCTAGAATGTTGAAATGCTTTGATCAGAGTAACCATGGAAACCAATTCTAGAATGTTGAAATAATATAACTAGATAAACCATGGTAACCAGTTCTGGAAGGTTGAAATGCTTTGATCAGCGCAACCATGGTAACCAGTTCTAGAATGTTGAAATGTTTAAAGTAGAGTAACCATGGTAACCAGTTCTGGAATGTTTAAATGTCTTAACTGAGGTGACCATGGTAACCAGTCCTGGAATGTTGAAATGACATGCTTAGATCAACCATGGTAATCAGTTCTAGAATGTTGAAATGATTAGATCAGAGCAACCATGGTAACAATTTCTAGGATATTGAAATTATACAATTATAGTGACCATGATAACCAATTCTCGAATGTTGAGATTGCATAACTATGGTAACCAGTTTTAGAATGCTGAAATGCTTTGATCAGAGTGATCATGGTACCCATTTCTCGAATGTTGAAATATTTCAACTAATATGACATAATTAGAGTAATCGTGGTAAAGAGTTCCAGAATTTTGAAATGACATGCTTAGATCAACCATCGTAATCAGTTCTAGAAATTTGACAGGTCTTAACTAGAGTAACCATGGCAACCATTTCTAGAATGTTGAAATGAAATAATTAGAGTAACGATCGATAGAATCTTGCTATGATTTGTTCAGAGAAACCATGGCAACAATTTCTAGAATGTTGAAATGTTTTGATCAGGGTAACCATGGTAACCAGTTCTAGAATGTTGAACTATTTCACCTTGACTAACCATGGTAACCAGTTCTAGAATGTTGAAATGTTTTAACTAGAGTAACCATGGCAACCATTTCTAGAATGTTGAAATGAAATAATTAGAGTAACGATCGATAGAATCTTGCTATGATTTGTTCAGAGAAACCATGGCAACAATTTCTAGAATGTTGAAATGTTTTGATTAGTGTATCTACGGTAACCAGTTCTAGAATGTTGACATATTTCACCTAGAGTAACCATGGTAACTGGTTCTAGAATGTTGAAATATTTCAACTAGAGTAACCATGGTAATCAGTACTATAATGTTGAAATGCTATAATTAGAGTAACCATGGTGACCAGTTCAGGAATGTTGAAATGTCTCAAATAGAGTAACCATGGTAACCAGTTCTAGAATGTTGAAATGCTTTGATCAGAGAAACTATGGTAACCATTTCTCAAATGTTTAAATGATATAACTAGAGTAACCGTGGTAACCAGTTCTAGAATTTTGAAATGATATCACTAGAGTAACTGTGGTAACGAGTTCTAGAATGTTGAAATGCTTTGATCAGAGAAACCATGGTAACCAGTTCTAGAATGTTGAAATGATATAAAAAGAGTAACCATGGTAACCATTTCCAAAATGTTGAAATGCTTTGATCAGAGTAACAATGGTAACCATTTCTAGAATTTTTAAATGTCTCAACTAGAGTAACCATGTTAATCTGTTCTAGAATGTTGAAATTATATAATTAGAGTAACCATGTTAACCAGTTCTAGAATCTTGAAATGTCTTAACTAGAGTAACCATGGTAACCAGTTCCAGAATGTTGGAAATTTGTAGAGTAACCATGGTAACCAGTTCTGGAATGTTGAAATGTCTTATCTAGAGTAACCATGGTAACCAGTTCTAGAATGCTGAAATATATTAGAGTAACCATGGTAACCAGTTCCGGAATGTTGATACGTCTGAACTAGAGTAAGCATTGTAACCACTTCTAGAATGCTGAAATGCTTTGATCAGAGTAACCATGGTAACGAGTTTCAGAATTTTGAAATGATATAACTAGAGTATCCGTGGTGACCAGTTCTAGAACGTTGAAATGTTTTGATCAGAGTAACCATGGTAACCACTTCTGAAATGTTGAAATGTCTTAACCATAGTCAGTATTTTAACCAGTTGTAGAACGCTGAAATGTCTTAGGTGGAGTAACCGTGGTAACCAATCTAAGACAGTTAAAATGCTGTAATCAGAGAAACCATGGTAACGAGTTCTACATTTTGAAATGATATAATCAGAGTTATCGTCGGTACAGGTTCTAGTATGTTGAAATGATATAATTAGAGTAACCATCGTAACAAGTTCTACAATGTTGAATTGCTTTGATCAGAGTAACCATGGTAAGCAGTTCGAAAATTAAAAACAAACATCGTACACGTCTCGCAGATGACAGCTTACAATCCTGTGTGAAGATGAAGGTGACATCATACAGCCCCGATGTGCAGACGCTGTGCGGATAATTTAAGTTCGGTGTTTTTCTTTTTATTTCCATTACTACAAGAAGGACTCAAATAGACATTGAGTATTTTTAATCAACCTTCAACCCAACCCCAACCTTTTTTTTGGAGTTAAAAATGTTTAGTTGCGTGCAGAAATGTTATTTCAGTTTCTCTGCAGTCGATCATTGATTTCATAAATGTAACACATTATAGTTCGTTTATACTTAGCATAAATGCCAAAAAATAAACAAACAAAAAAAACCTGTTATATGCAGTGTTATTTCATTTTAAATTTCAAAGGGGTTTTGTGGCTCTCAGTGTTTTCTTTACTGTATGAAACGGGTCCAAATGGCTCTTTGAGTGGTAAAGGTTGCCGACCCCTGAACTAGAGTAACCATGGTAACCAGTTCTAGAATGTTAAAATGCTTTGATCAGAGAAACCATGGTAACCAGTTCTAGAATGTTGAAATGCTTTGATCAGAGAAACCATGGTAACCAGTTCTAGAATGTTGAAATCATGTAAGTAGAGCAACCGTGGTAACCAGTTCTAGAATATTGAAATGACATAATTAGAGCAACCGTGATAACCAGTTCCAGAATGGTGAAATGATGTAACTAGAGTCACCATGGTAATGAGTTCTAGAATGTTGAAATGTCTTATCTAGAGTAACCATGGTAACCAGTCCTAGAATATTGAAATTCTTTGATCAGAGTAACCATGGTAACCAGTTCTAGAATGTTGAAATGGCTCAACTAGAGTAACCATGGTAACCGGTTCTGGAATGTTGAAAGTTCTTAACTCTATGAACCGTGGTAACCAGTTCTAGAATGTTTGAATATTTCAACTAGAGCCACCATGGTAACCAATCCTAGAAGGTTGAAATGATATAATTACAGCAACCATGATAACCAGTTCTGGAATGTTGAAATTTCTTAACCCTTAGGAGTCGACGATCATGCAGGCGTGATCAAATCACGTGACTGATTTAAGATGACGTAGCACTGAGACAGAGCCTCTGTGAGTCTCGGTTCTGACTTCATGTAATGGCGCGGCCTTCAAACTATATACAACTTTTTAGATTGTGTTAAAGGCCAAGTAAAACCGGAGTTATGATCAATATTGTCCGCCACATTTTTTCGCCAACATTGCCGTCACGTTTGCTGTGCGTTCGGTACAGGATGAAGCGATAAAAACGGGCTGCTCTCGCGGAAGTGTCCGCAAGCACGAAGTGTTTACAAGCAAAAAAAAACACATTCCTGTTGCTGGAAAAAGGCATCACATCAACCAATCACAAAATTATATGATAAATCTCGTGATTTGGTTGCTGAGGAACGGGGGAAGCTGTGGGAGGGACAGTGACAGAGACACAGACAGTAGATACAGACAGCGATAGAGATGGCGATTTGTGAGAGTTGAGAGATTTATGCGCATGTTTGGAGTGTGTAATTAGTGTGTCATATAGTGTTTAGTGTAGTGTGTTTAGTGTGTAGTGTAGTCATTTTTTTTTTGTTTTATGAGTCAAAATAATGAGGAGACTGCTGAATGTGGAACAGGCAGGAGAGCTGAGAAGCCCTGAGTTTGAGGCATTGCCTGCATTTAAATGTGAACAGTTGCTTATAACTTTGTAAATTTCAAAAACTTTTGCACAATTTTTGCAAACAACAATTTTTATTTGTATTCAAAGTAATAAAATTGGTTCGTTAAACATATTTGTGGTTTTCACAATCAAAAATCTAACTTTTTACTACTCGGATTTTATGATTTTTTTGTGAATTTAGGTCCATTGTGTTAATACAGTGTGTCAAAATGAAAAAATAATTGTAGATTCACAAATGTGAGGTTGTGCTGAAAATAATGACACCAAACAAGGCAAGGTAAATAGTTTTTAAGGTGAAATATAATGGTAAAATCAAAAATAGTCAAAAACGGCCAATTATACCCTGGACTCCTAAGGGTTAACTCCAGAAAACGTTGTAGCCAGTTCGAGAATGTTGAAATGTCTTCACTACCATAACCATGTTAACCAGTTCTAGAATGTTGAAATTATTTCATCTGACAAACCATGGTAACCAGTTCTACAATGTTGAAATGTTTTAACTACAGTATCCATGGCAACAAGTTCTACAATGTTGAAATGTCTTGACGATAGAAACCATGGTAACCAGTCCTAGAACATTGAAAAGATATAATTAGAGTAAACGTGGTAACCAGTCCTAGACTGTTTAAATGGTGTGATCAGAGAAACCATGGTAAGAAGTTCTAGAATGTTGAAATGATCTAACTAGAGTAACCAGGTTAACCAGTTCAACAATTTTGAAACATTTCAACGAGAGTCAACATGGTAACCAGTTCTAGGATGTTAAAATGACAGAATCAGAGTAACAATGGTAACCAGGTCTACAATGTTGAAATGTCTCAACTACAGTAACTGTGGTAACAAGCTCTAGAATGTTGAAATGATTTAACTAGAGTAACCATGGTAACCAGTTCTAGAAAGTTGAAATGCTTAGATTAGATCAGTATAAACATGGTAACTGTGGTAACCCTCTCTAGGATGTTGAAATGATATGTTAAGAATAACCATGGTAACAAGTTCTGGAATGTTAAAATGTCTTAACTAGAGCAACCATGGCAACGATTCCTAGAATGTTGAAATGATATAGAGTAAACGTGGTAACCAGTTCTAGAATGTTGAAATGTCTCAACTAGAGTAACCTTGGTAACCAGTTCTAGAATGTTGAAATGCTTTGATCAGAGAAACCCTGGTAACCAGTTTTAGAGTGTTGAAATGATATGACTAGAGTAACTGTGGTAACCTGTTCTAGAATGTTGAAATGCTTCGATCAGAGTAACCATGGTAACCAATTCTAGAATGTTGAAATATTTCAACTACAGTAACCATGGTAACCAGTTCTGGAATGTTGAAATGTCTTCACTAGAGCAACCATGGTAACAAGTCCTAGAATGTTGAAATGATATCTAGTAATTGTGGTAACCACTTCCAGAATGTTGAAATGCTTTGATCAGAGAAACCATGGTAACCACTTCTAGAATGTTGAAATATTTCAACTGGAGTAACCATGGTAACCATTTCTGGAATGTTGAATTGTCTTAACTAGAGTAACCATGACAACCAGTTCTAGACTGTTGAAATGCTTTGATCAGAGTCACCATGTTAACCAGTTCTAGAATGTTGAAATATTTCAAGTAGAGTAACCATGGTAACCAATTCTAGAATGTTGAAATGTCTTAACTCGAGTAACCGTAGTAACCAGTCCTAGAACGTTGAAATATTTCAAAATGTGTAACCATGGTTACCAGTTCTAGAATGTTGAAATATTTCAACTGGAGTAACCATGGTAACCAGTTCTAGAATGTGGAATTGATATAATTAATCCATAGTGGTAGCCAGTTCTATAATGATGATATGTCTTAACTAGAGTATCCATGGTAACCAGTTCTAGAATGTTGAAATGTTTTAAAAAGTGTAACCATGGTAACGAGTTCTAGAATTTTGAAATGATATAATTAGAGTAACTGAGGTAACAAGTTCTACGATGTTGAAATGATATAATTAGAGTAACTGTGGTAACCAGTTCTAGAATGATGAAATGATATAACTAGATTAACCATGGAAACCAGTTCTACAATGTTGAAATGCTTTGATCAGAGAAACCATGGTAACCAGTTCTGGAATGTTGAAATGTATTAACTAGAGCAACCATGGTAACCAGTCCTAGAATGTTGAAATGCTTTGATCAGAGAAACCATGGTAACCAGTTCTCGAAAGTTGAAATGCTTTGATCAGAGAAGCCATGGTAACCAGTTCTGGAATGTTGAAATGTGTTAACTAGAGTAACCATGGTAACCAATTCAAGAATGTTGAAATGATATAATTAGCGTAACCATGGTAACCAGTTCTAGAATTTTGAAATGTCCTAACTAAAGTAACCGTGGTAACCAGTTCTAGAATGTTGAAATGATTTCTAGAAAGTTGAAATGCATTGATCAGTGTAACCATGGAAACCAGTTCTAGAATGTTTAAATATTTCAACTGGAGTAACCATGGTAACCAGTCCTAGAATGTTGAAATGCTTTGATCAGAGAAACCATGGTAACCAGTTCTCGAAAGTTGAAATGCTTTGATCAGAGAAGCCATGGTAACCAGTTCTGGAATGTTGAAATGTGTTAACTAGAGTAACCATGGTAACCAATTCAAGAATGTTGAAATGATATAATTAGCGTAACCATGGTAACCAGTTCTAGAATTTTGAAATGTCCAAACTAAAGTAACCGTGGTAACCAGTTCTAGAATGTTGAAACGATTTCTAGAATGTTGAAATGCATTGATCAGTGTAACCATGGAAACCAGTTCTAGAATGTTTAAATATTTCAACTGGAGTAACCATGGTAACCAGTTCTAAAATGTTGAATTGATATAATTAAGCAATCGTGGTAGCCAGTTCTATAATGATAAAATGTCTTAAGAGCTACATTAGCATTAGTGACTTTAGTGTGTTATTACATTAATGTGTCCACAAGTATGCAGTTACTCATAATTCATTCAAACTGTCATGTGTACCAGAGGGGATTTTGAAGTCAGTATATCAATGCCAACTGAAAAATAAGTAGTTATATGCTGTATACCTGTACCACTGGTTAGAGTTATATCACAAGTTAATCTGGCTGTGCTGTACTCTGCAAAAGCTAATCTTTTAATCTAACAGCGATCTCCACACTGCCTCTGAGCTGAGCGTAAACATATGTGTACAACTATATGTTTCACTTATAGACATGTGCAAGCACAAACAATAACTTAACATTACCCATCTTTAGTTTTATGTAACTTAGTTCACAGAGGAGCTGTAAAAGTTAATTATCATATCAACAAAGAGTTGACTTCATACATCCTCTTCCTGTGGAGTCAACCAACTGAGATACGGACATCACCACTCTGTCACTGCTGAGCACTTTGTGGTCAGATGGGGTATAAAGTGAAATCCTGCCATCAGTATTCAAGCACTCTGCCAAAACTTAGCATCTACAGTTATCAAGTGCAGCAATAGGTCATATGAAAGATTTTCAGCTTAAGGCCAGTGAGTGACTTAGATGGAATATATATATATATATATATATATATATATATATATATATATATATATATATATATATATATATATATATATATATATAATAAACCACCTAAAACAAGGCTCACCGTCAGACTGGCCTTTTTTTTGGCACTACATTTTCTCAACCGTAGAACCTCTGTATCCCTACGCAGTTGCGCTAATGCATAGCGATATGGAGCTAATGCGCTTTACTCCTCCAAACTGAGGCTGTGCTGATTGGTGATTATGGTAGCAAACAGATCAACTATAGATATGTACTTTATATGACCCCACTTCAAAAAACCCAAACTATCTGTTTAAATCTGATGTTGTTGACCATCGTCATACCTGTCATGTGTGTCAAGTAGCTGGCAAAACAAATCAAGTTATTCCCCCTGCTCCTCTCTGTTCGATTCCTGTCATGGGAGAACCATTTGAGAGAGTGGTAGCATATTGTGTGGGGCTGATGCCAGACTAAAGCTGGAAATTAGTTCCTACTAACAATCATATGTGCATCCACTAGGTTCCCAGAGGCTATCCCACTACAAAAATCACCGCTCCGGTCATCTCCAAGGCACTGTTAAAATTCTTCCTTGGTCTGCCAGAAGTGGTCCAAACTGGGGATAGAGCTGTGAGTTTTATCTGCTTAACTTCACTGTTCACACACCATAATAAACTAAATATAGTCAGCCAATGCCACCAATTCAGATCATATTTTTTCTTGAACGAATAGCCAAGTATTTCCTAAGCAAATACTGTATATTACACATGAATTGACATGAAACATTTTACAGATACAAAAAACATTTATTGACTGCAGTCATTGTACATAGAAATACAGTATAAGTGAAGGATTCACTGACTCCAAATTAGAAATATGTGAACTCAGATGTTGACATTATAGAACCTGTTGACTAGCAATGTTCAATTTTCTCAGTCGTTACAGGTATTTAGCCTATATAACAGGGGTACTCAAATACAAATCTTAAAGGGCCACAAATATATTTTTTTTTTCAATGACTCAAAGGTCCATGTATTGAGGTCGGTCAGGCCACATGCAATAATACTATAATATTCAAAACAAAATGTCTTTTTCATTCAAAGCAACAAAATATGAACTAAAACGAAATAAAATGTCATTTCCATTTTAACATAAATTAAAATACATAGTTGAATATTTTCTCTTTTTGTTTGACTTCTTCTGATTCTTTATTTTATTTGAGGTTATCAACCTCCTATAAAAAATGTACATAGTATAATATAATGTACATATATGTGTGTGTATATATATATATATCTCTGCCTGATTTGTTTGCCTCCGCCGATTGACTGCCCTTGTACCGACCTCATGCTTCCACCTGATCCCTGTCTGATTTGTTTCCCTACAATGCTGGATTACCCGTGTACCAGACCTGCTTCTAAGTAAAGACTGTTACCTTGCCCCAAATCTGTGTTGTGTCATGCTAATGAGTCCAAACTATTGTTGTGGTTTCCCTGGTCGTGATAGTGCAAACTGGCCATAACATGGACTCAGCCAATGCTGACATTAGCGCTGTGCTCCAGGCTCAATGTGGCCGCATTCACGGCCATGAGGAGCGACTCACCTGGATCACGATGGAGATCCAGGAGATGGTCAGCCAGCAACAGCGCTTCCAAGCCCTCGTCAGTGAACAGATTTACTCCCTGAGGGAGGCATGCCAGCAATTGTCCAGAGGGATGGGGAACCTACACATGGCCATATCGGTTCCTGCAGCCACTCTGCCCCTCATATCAACTCCTCCTCCTGCTACGATCCTAGTACCGGATCCCACACTAGCTCGGATGCTTCACCTCCTCAATCTGTCGTGGTTCTCCGGGGACTCAGAGAAGTGCCGCTCCTTCCTGGTTCAGTGTGCACTTCATGGAATGTGTTATACAGAAAACTCTGCAGACACATTTCCTTGAACACCTGATGGTAGACAAAAACAACAACAGTTTTTTATAATATTAAAAATTATATACCATATTCAACAATGGAGCAAAGTATTCTTTACTAGATTCTTCATTTACCCTTTGAAGTTTGAAGAACAAGGCTCCACTAATGTACTCTGCTGCAGAAAGCTGTACGTTCAGCTTTTTCCAACTTCAGGAATACTCACAGTGGTTGCACAGCCATTCCACTCATACAAAATGTCAAATGTCAAAATGGGGGGGGGGTATAACAGTTTCAACAATAGCCAAACACTTTCATGAAAGTAAAATGTAACAGACTGCTGAAATACACACCATGCGTTTCAGCAAACAAACTGAAAAGTGATTATCATTTAGACAAAGATATTTCTGTAACTATTGACTCTGTCAAAGCGGTGACTGAGTCTTCAGGGTCATAGGTTGTATCCAGCCCCTGAGAAGCCATCATTGAGCTGCCCTCAACAGAATCCTCCTCCTCCTCCTCCGGTAAGGTCCCTTAGACGGTCGCTTTATGGGTGTTGAGCTTAGAAAAGGCAGTGGGGCTATGACGGGATCGGTGGACGTGCCAAAATCCTTGCAGGACACAGTAGCCTGGACAGCTGTAACAAAAGTGTATTTTTTCATGATAAGCATTCTTAGGAGTAAAACATGACAGCACTGTTACAGTATACATTTAAGCACTAAAGGCTGCAACAGCTCATTGTTACACTTGCTCAAAAGTAATTTGCAATCTAGAACACTACAACTCTTCGTTTCTGTAATGTGAATGAAGAGTCCTAGAAGAGAGTTGTGTGTCAACACTGTGTCCTTGAGGTGGCTCAGTCTGGCAGCCTTGCTTGGAGTGCAAGTTGTGATGGGATATAGCAGTCAACCATACACTTGTTTTGCCCTGGGCTATGCTAACATATTCTAGTTTAGAAAACATTTCCAAATGCATTATTTCATAAACTCCCAAAACTTAGACCCGGTGAAGGTCGTGTGTATGTACTGTTTAACCGACCGGGTCTCTGGGTTTGCATGTGGAGACCATGCTGATTACTAACCAGAAGCTAGCGGTTATCATTAGCTTGTACTATGTGGTGAAACACTGCTTGGTTAGTTTGTGTAAAACTGCAAAATAAACACAGCTAAATATTTGTACATTTTGACCTTTCCCTAGTACATGCATGCAAGATCAGAAACATATTTGTTGCATTTTCCGGCTACCATGAGTCGTCTCAGCGGGTACAAATGCTCACAGTGTCTTTACTTAAGCTTTTTATTTAGCTTAAATGTTTTCACCACAATCATGCAGTCCAGGTCCGAACGCAGCTCATCGATCTCGGTCTGGTCCTTCACTGACAACCACCATGTCTGTCCTGCTGAGTGTCTTCCCTAGCATCACTTTCGCCGTGGGCCAGCGCACTACTGCATTTAAAGGGAGTGAGTGATTAGTAACTGGGTACCAGCTCTGTCAATGACTCACCTGGCTCTGCTTTCCTGGGTGCTCTCCACCTCTCTCTCTCCCACAGCCGCGCCCCGACCACCTCACCTCCACAGTACTACACAGAATTATTCTGCAGTAGCACTAACTTGTGGTGTGGTCAGAGAAGCTAGCGGTTAGCTTCTAGCCTTACCTTGTTCTCAATGGCAAAACACACACTGCATCACACACAAGTTCAGCCAAATCTTCAAAAGAAACACATAGCTAATTATTTGTGTACTTACATGTCCCTCGTATGCAGGTATTCCACGCAAAGCTGGAACTGCCCCACCTTAAGAAAAAGTCTCCTGACTATCCAAGGTTGGAGAAACAGTCAGCCTCAAAGTGGTTAGCACACACAAACAGTTTGTTGCCATCTGCAGCTGGGGCGTTGGCCTCAGAAATTAATTCAAGCAATGCCGCTCTGTTGTCCTCTGCGGCTGGGACACGATGGAGTGTTTTCTGCTCATTTTTGCAGCCAACAACAGAACACCTCTCATTGCGCTTCGACATCGTGCTTTCAATAGCGTAAGGGCGGCTCTCCAAGATGGTAATGCTGTACCTGGTGGGTGGAGGCACTGTGGGTGGGAATATTCAAATGATCGGTCAATGATGTCAGTAACTGATGCCGAATTTGACTTGCGTATCTGGAAACTGCAGGCAAGACAACGTAAGAAATCTGTATCTCACTCAAAAAAGAATGGGTGGTCGTTTTTCAAAGTTTTTATGCATGTGGCAGCACCATAGACCCAAAATAATACCCCAAATATCAGAAAAGTGAATGTTTCATAATATGGGACCTTTAAAACATTAAGCATTAAGCATGTAACATCTAGTCCCTACCATCCTGAAAGCTGGGGAGCATTAGAGAGATTTCATCAGACAATGAAAGCAATGTTACACAAATACTGCTATGATTCACAGAAGGATTGGGATGATGGAGTTCCATTTGTTTTGTTTGGTGCCTGTGAAGCTGTGCAGGAATCACTAGGTTTCAGTCTCACAGACCTAGCGTTTGGACATGAGGTTAGGGGTCCTTTGAAAGTTCTAAAAGAACAACTGGTCACACTAGAGTCAAGGGTCAAGAATACACCAGAGTATGTTGCCAAACTTAGGGACTGTCTCCAACAGGCCTGCTCTTTAGCTAAAGATGCCTTGGCCTCTTCCCAGGTGAGAACGACAAAATACTATAAGAGAGCTGTCGTCCACATGTTTCACACTGGTGACAAGGTTTGATGCTTTCTTCCATACCTGGTTCTGCACTCTCTGCTAAATCCTGTGGTCCTTATGCTGTAGAGAGAAAGATCAGTGAAACCAATTATGTCATCCAAACCCCTGACCACAGGTGACGGACACGAGTATGTCATGTCAACATGATGAAGCCATACCACTTCTGTGAAGATAAAGATGGGTCGTCTTCAGTCCATGATGTTTTCTCATCTATGACTTTGACTTTAAAGGTGAGCCCTGATGACGGTGAATTGGTGATGTGTAATGCTACCCCACAGGGGGCTAGGTTAAGTATATACTCAAATACTCAGGTATTGTCTGATTTGCCCTGCTAGTTGTCTCATCTTCCTGATGCCCAGCATATTGATGTTGAGAACCTCATATATGACTTCCAGTGTCTGTTTAACAACATTCCTTCGCAAACTTCTCTCATAACTCATGACATTGTTTTGACCAAACCCTCTTTAATAAAGCAGCATGCATATCAGGTTAATCCTGCTAAGAGGGAGATCATGAGGAAGGAGATTATTTACCTTTTGAATAATGGATTTGTGGTGCCAGGTTCTAGTCTTTGGAGCTCCCCTTGTTTCTTGGATACAAAGTCTGATGGGAGCCCAAGATTCTGCACTGATTTCTGCAAGGTAAATGCTGTAACTGTCCCATATTCACATCTCTCACGCCTTATTGATGACTGCACTGATTAGATTGGCAGGTTCCTTTAACATCTTTTGCATCTGAAATTTCAGCTTTCGTGACTCCTGACAGCTTCCTCCAGTACACAGTCATGCCCTTTGGGATGCCCCTCTAGAGGCTAGTTAATAAGGTACTGGAAGATGTACTGCAGAACTGCAGAGCTCATCTGGATGACATTATCGCATATTCTGATGACTGGGCTAGTCACATGACTACATTAAGAGAAGTTTTCAAATGCCTATTAACAGCCTCCCTAACTCTCAATCTTGAAAAGTGTGAGCTTGGAAAAGGTACTGTCCTCTATCTTTGTCAGCAGGTTAGTCAAGGGCAGGTGTGTTCTACGGATTTCATTGCTGCATTTCCTGTTCCAATCACCAAGAGTGAGCTGTGAATGTGATGTTTGGGTACTATCGCAGGTTTTACAAAAACCTTTCCTCAGTAGCGGCTCCATTAACTGCTTTGACCAGTCCCTCAAAGCCCTTTGTTTGGTCACCTGAGTGTCAACAGTCTTTTGAAAGCCTTACAGGTATATTGTTTTGCAATCCTGTTCTGCCTGCCCCAGATTTCTCCTTGCCTTTCAAGCTCGAAGTTGATACCAGTGCAGTTGGGGCTGGAGCTGTGCTTCTACAAGAAGATGACCAGGGCATAGATCATCCTGTGAGTTACTTTCCTCAAAAGTTTAACAAGAAACAACTTAAGTAGTCCACCATTGAAAAGGAAGTGCTTGCACTGTTGGTCAGCCTACAACATTTTGAGGTTTACTTTGGGTCAAGTGTCAAGCCTATTAAGGTCCTCCTTTCCTTTGTTTTCAAGTGATCAACATGTGAGCTCCTGGTCAGGCTGCTTGTTGGCTCCCTCAGGTTGGAGTTGGCCTATCAACATTCGGAGCCATGAATAAAAGGGCCAGCCAACCAAGTTGACAAGGACTAATTGTTTCTTTGCTATGTTCCTTATCAGCCTGACCCCTGTGTATGCGAGCACAGCTATAAAACCGTTGGAGGTATATGTTGGGAGATTGTGGGCATTTAGGTCGGTTGGGGGTACCCTGTACATTTCATACACCGATAGTTACTTTTGGTCTAGAGTCACGAGGTTTATTGGTTGGTGCCACCCTTGTATTTGCTTCTTATGAGCTATTTTGTTTAGACAAGCTAGTTAGGCTTTTATTTGTTTTTGTTCTTTAAGATAGTGAGGCCATGTTTTGTTGTAATTCTTTTATTTTATTTGGCACAACCACCTTGCCGCATCCCCCCCACATTTTGTGAACCTCTTCTGCATTTGTTAACTGATAAATAAACCATTACTGTCACGTCTCCTTCGACTCCTACTGGTGTTGCAGAATAAATCTCTGCTTTTCTTCCTGCTTTAAGTGCCACCAGGTTGTAGGCAGGAATTCAATCAACTTGATTACGAGGTGGTGCTGCGCAGACCTATATGTAGGCGTGCACCCTCCTCATCAGATGTGTCTGCTTCCCTGTCATATGGAGCCTGGTTTCCGCATTGGCAGCTTGGTCTGGTCTGGCGTGGCTCAGTTATTACAGAGGCTATGTGTGTTGGATCGGGTTTACTCACTGAGATCGTAAGGTAAACCTCCCTGACATTTCTTGCTACGTCGGCACATTTGCGGTGCTATTGGCATAGATCAGCGTGTGGTTTCTTGCTTCACAGCAGAGCTGGCCTGTCCACCAGCTGGAGGAGTGCATTGGGAACGTGTGGCCCAGAGCCTGTGTGGAACGGCCCATGTGCGCTTGGTGTTGCTTTGCTAAGGTAGGCCTGCTCATTGTCTGTCTGCTGTATTCTTACTGTCTGTTAGCTGCACACTTTATAGCTTTGTGGCTCTGATTGCAGTGATAGCTGCTGCGCTTCATCCGCGGTGCCTCTTACTCTTATTTATGGGGCCGTGGCGCTTGAAATGTTCCGGTATGTATTTGAAGTTACCCTCCTCCCAGAAATTCAAGTACGATTTCTGTTATATCTACGCTATATCTACTCTAAGCATAATTAACGGAGCATTCAGGAGTTTTATTTACATAGGACATGACCATTGGACACTGACTATATGCACATTTAAATGGACTTTCATGCTGGTGGAAAAACAGACCTTCATTAGGTTGTGAATTGAATGGGTTATTTTCATTCATTTGTTTTGTTGGATGTCAAATGTTGATTAAGGTTGAGTTTTTTCTGTTAGCCCAGATAATGATTGCTGTCATCACCAGCTGCTGCTATAAAAAAGCTAATGGCATGCTACACATAATACCAGGGTCCCCATGGGGGATGTAGTGCCATGTGAAAAACATGGCTGATGAAAAGTTTGATGATGTGGTCTTCACAGATGAATCGACAATGGCATTGGAGCAGTTTACACTTAATTGCAACAAAAGACATGGACAACTTTGCACTGATATTAAAAGATTAATCAAGGAAACCTTATAAGTTTCTAAAGCCTACCCAGAAGTGACAGTTGTTAGTACAATGTAAACAAGATTTGGTATATAAAATAGAAAAAAAGTGAACCCGTCTTCAGTTAGATTCTCCAAGCATTGGGTTATTTATTGCACATTGTAAAACAGAATGGGGGCTGTATGTTCAGTGCCATTGATAATCGATGGAAATAGTTAATATTGCTGAGCATCCCATCCATCCATAATAATGTGCTGCTGTAGTTAGGGTTAGGATTAGGTCCCTGTAGGCAGAGGTCAGGGTCTGCTTCTGCCTCCTTAGAGAATGCAGGAATTCCATGTATCACTCAAGGCCACTTCAGCTCAGAGCAGTGTTTGGATTGAACGTACATGTTCCACTTGAGGGACATTATTGGTATTCAGTGCTCTATACATCTCTTAACGTATGGTTCTGTCTATACATAGGATAGCACAATGGGTCTGTGGGTCCACTAATTACTGTAAAACTTTGTATGACAAACAGAGGGGCTGTACTGTGAAACTGGATAAGAGATGATCTGTCAGAAACAGACAGACAGCAAGTTACATTTCTGTGTGAGATGCACACACATAAACGCTTGTTAAATAAACACATTTTAGTTTGTGTTTTAACCTCTCAGGGCAGTGTTTCTCAAACATTTTCTAGACAATGCTCATGTTTCCAACAGCTGCACCACTGCACATTTCAGCAGCATCCCAGAAGTGAAGATTGAGCCAGACAGCAAGTTACAAAACACAGAACGGCATGGTGCACCTGGTAAATTTTCAAAATAAAACACCCAGGTCTGACTCTACACAACAAAGATGGAAATATTAACCTTAACCAGATACAAATAACCAAATGCTGTGTCTATGTTTCCTGCTCAACCTCAACAGAAACACAAAAAAACAGGAAAAAATAATGAATTAAACACAATTATATTTGACATGACAAGACAACATCAGGCAGGCATGACGCTCTACTTCTGAAATGCCCGCAGTGACATATGAGGTTGTGTAAAGGACAGGATAAAACAGCAGCTCACATGTCAGGTAACATGGATGTGCCCAGTGTAAGGGAGGGGTTGAGCAGCACTGCTAAATCAACCTGTAGCACTCATACTTGTATCGCTGTCACCAACTTTAGTTACATCAGGGCTGCTCAATATGTTTTCTTCCTGCTCTGCAACAGTTTTTACTTGAAGTGTTCAAATTGTGCAATGGTGCAACACAGCTAATAAGCAACAATAGTTTTCTTTGTTTTGGTCTCTTAATTGGCTCTCAATCTCTTTAAAGGTTTGATGTACTGAGGTTGTTCCCTGAATATTTACTGTTTATCTACTGTTTTGAGGGAAATTCAAAATATGTTAAAATGTGTGATAACAGTTACCCTTTTGCTCACAGCCTCTTGTAAGCAGGGTGGAAGGAGTTATCCGAGATGGCCTTTATTTTTTTTCCTTCATCTTCCTGTTGTAGCCCTCATGAGTTGGCTTGCCTCTCAGTCCATCAACCCATCTCAGCTAAGCCTGTTGGACACAATGAAAGATATGCATCTCCTCAACAGTCTGCTCTGTGCCCTCCTTAATATGGTGTTGTCACAGCAAAGCAGGAAAGGTCTATCCAAATGCATGGGACACAGGTAGACAAGTATTTAAATGAAAGGTGAGCTTTAATAAGATAAAGCCAAAGTCCAAATCCATAAAATCCCAGATCCAAAAATAGATTAAATAAAAGGCAAATAAGAAAACTCTGGAAATCAGAGAACAAATGAGGAATCCAAAGCATAAAGCCAAAAGCAAAGTACAAAACAGCAGGATAACAGAACAGGTGACTCAACAATGACTGAACAAAAGACTGGACTTAAATACAAACTAGCAAGGTGATGAGATGAAGGTGGAGTGAGGCTGAGAAACACAGGGGAGGGAATGAACGGAAAAACACTAGAATCAGGGAAGAGGCTGAAAGGCTAGAAAAAGGTAGAAGGAGGGAAATGCTAATGAGCGGGATTCAGTGCAGGTGTGGGGGGAAAGCAGATTGGGGAAGAACTGTTCTAAAGCTGCTTTTAACAGAGGTAAGCATTGGGGACACTTCTAAGGTCATCTGGTGTATTAGTTTAGAGGCTCAGAGCAAAATAACTCAAAACAGCTTGACCAGATTTCAGTTTAATCCTGGGAACAAAAAGGAGGTTAGTGCCAGATAACCTGTGAGACCTGGTTGGCTCCAAACCAGTGACCATGCCTGAGAAGGGCCATGTCATTGTTGAAACAACAGTTAATTAAGATTCATTGTCCCTTTTAGCTTATTAATGTAGCCTCTGGCATTGATTCTTATAGTGTTTCAAATACAACATGCCATGACACATAGCACCTTGCTTACCTCTACATTTATATTCACTTAGGCTATGTTTTTATATATATATATATATATATATATATATATATATATATATATATATATATATATATATATATATTTATATATAGATAGAGAGAGAGAGAGAGAAAGTTAGATTTGTGGGAAACTGGGCGGAACTAAGCTACATGTCGAAGTATCCTTGATCAAGATACTGAACCCCAAAGTTGCTCCTGATGTGCAGATGGCACCTTGTCTGGCAGCCACTGCCATCAGTAAGGGTCCTGCGATGAGCTGGCAACCCATCCAGCGTGTACCCTGGCCTATGCCCATTGTGTGAACTGGATTTGGCCCCAGTAAGTCCCGCAGCCCCTTAGGGGGAAACGGCAACATCCCGCGACCCTAACAGATAAGCGGAAAGACAACAAAATGAAACGAAAAGAATGTAACTTGTAAAAAATAACTAAACCAAGCGCTCTTTTTGCCTACATGTTAGTGTAGGACTTTCTTGTTGTGGGGGGGAGTTTTGGTCAGGACCCAAAAGCAGGGAGAGCAGAGGTAGTAGTTGAAAGTTACAGGCTTTATTGATAAGGGTTCGTAGAGAGAGGTGGGGGGAACGAGGTGGAGCTCGCCCGGCTGGCAAACAGGCAGGCAGGCAGGCGGGTGGATGAGACGGTGGAAAGACAGGAAGGTGTAGTCAAGCTGGTGGCAATCTGGCGTTGGAGTGGAGACATGACCAGGCTTAAGTAGCAGGGGGATGATGAATGGGATGAAACGCAGGTCGCCTCTCCGCTGGAGCTGATACAGCTGGCATGGCCACAGGTCCAAATGCCGGTAGATGGGAGCCGGTGAAGGAAGAAAAGAGGGGGTAAGACAAACAGGGGAAAAGCACAAAAAACCCAAGACACCCGACTGCCTCCACTCAGACCATGACAGTAACCCCCCGCCAACGGGCGCCTCCAAACGTCCTACCAGGTCTGTCGGGAAACTCACGGTAGAAGTCTCTGAGCAGGGTGGCGTCCACAATAAAGGAGCGTGTAACCCAGGAGGGCTCCTCTGGACTGTAACCATCCCAGTCCACCAGGTAATAGAATCCCCTACCCCGGCAATGAACATCTAGAAGGCGTGCACCGTGTAGATGGGATGTCCATCCATGAGTTGGGGGGGCTCGACCAGAGGGCTCAATGGGCTTGAAGACACTGGCTTGATGAGTGATACGTGAAACGATGGATGCACTTTTAGTGCCTCAGGGGAGATCCCTCATGGAAAGTCACACCTTCTGACCCAGGATGTATGCAGGAGCTGGCAAGCAAAGCCTGTCTGCCAGCTGCTGATTCTGCACAGTGGAAAGAAAGAGGGCAGTGCAGGCCATCTCCCAAATCCGACGGCACCTCTGCATATGGTCCTGGATGGATGGAACTGCCACCTTGGTCTCCTGGAAAAAGGGGGGCTGGAAACCGTTAGCTGTCTCAATATGTGACATACCTGTGGCGGCACTCACAAGGATGTTGAGTGCGTACTCCACCCAGAGCAGGTGGGTGGCCCAGGAGATGGGATGTTGGGCAGAAACGCAGTGCAGTGCCAACTCCATGTCCTGGTTCGCCCACACCGTCTGTCCATTGGATTGAGGGTGGTATCCCGAAGAGAGACTGCCTGAAGCCCGACTGCCTGACAAAACAGCTTCCAGACTTGAGAGATGAGTTGTGGCCCCTGTCGGATACTATGTTAGCAGGAATCCAATGGAGCTTGAAAACATGGAGGACGAGGAGGCTGGCGGTCTCCAGGGTGGATGGGAGTTTGGACAGGGGGACAAAATGCACAGCCCTAGAAAATCTGTCAAAGATGGTGAGTATGACGGTTTTACCTTCAGAAGGTAGCAGTCCTGTCACGAAATCCACGGCAATGTGAGACCATGGTCGATGGGGCACAGGCAGAGGTTGTAACAGACTGGCAGGGGCATGATGAGAAGCCTTGCCGCAGGCACAGATGGAGCAGGCGGAGACAAAATCCTTAGTGTCCAAATAGAACGGCGGTCACCAAAAGCGTCGCCTGATGACGTACAGGGTCCTCTGAAACCCCGGATGGCAGGCCCCCACGAATGCCCCCACTGGAGCACTTGCGATCTGGTGGAGTCCTTCCTGGAGCCCAAGTGATAGGTGAGTGCCCACCAGGCCTGATGGGAGTTAACTAATTTGGCCGAGTGCAGGTATTCCAAGTTCTTATGATCGGTCCAGACTAGAAATGGGTGTGCTGCTCCCTAAAACCAGTGTCTCCATTCCTGCAGGGAGAGGACAACGGCTAGCCGGTCTCAATTGCCGACATCATAATTCCTTTTGGCCAGGGAGAGAAAAAGGCGCAGGGGTGTAGCTTTTGGTCAGCTGGTGAATGCTGATACAATACAGCCCCCACTCCAGTGTCGGAAGCATCCACCTCCACCACGAACTGGAGGCTCGTATCTGGATGGAAGAGAACTGGGATGGAGAAGAACAGGGTCTTGAGCCGACCAAAGCCATCTCAACTTCGGGGGACCACTGATATGGAAGCTTGGTGGAGGTGAGTTTGGTGAGGGGGGCCACAACCCGGCTGTAATCACGGATGAAGTGTCTATGAAAATTAGTGAAGCCCAAGAAGCGTTGCAGGTGTTTGTGGCTCTCCGGCACTGGCCAGTCAGTCTCCACCCTCACCTTCGAAGGGTTGGTCCTCACCTGCCCACACTCGATGAAGAATCTGAGAAAGTCCACAGACGTAGTGTGAAACTTGCACTTCTCTGCCTTGACTAATAACCTGTTTTGGAGGCGATGCTGGAGTACCAAGCGAACATGTTGCATGGGCCTCTCCAGGCTCTGGGAGAAGATGAAGACCTTGTGCAAGTAAACAAACATGAACCAGCCCAGTGTGTCGCTGAGGATGTCATTAGCCAGATTCTGGAACACTGCAGGTGCATTAGTGAGACTGAAATGCATAACAAGATATTCAAAATGGCCTCCAGGTGTCTTGAATGCAGTCTGCCACTTGTCTTTCTCGCGGATACACACCAGGTGATATGCATTGTGCAGGTCCAGTTTAGAAAAGATGGCAGCTGGGTGGAGAGGGCCGAGTCGACGAGGGCTAGAGGGTACTTGTTCTTGATAATGCAGGGGCAGAGGGAGCCATCCCTCTTAGTCATGAAGAAGAATCCCGCCCCTACTGGCGAGGAGGACAGGCAGATGAATCCAGAGGCGAGGAAGTCAGTAATGTAGGCCTCCATGGCCTCTTGTTCAGGGCGAGTGATGTACAGCCTACTCGAAGGCAGGGTGGCACCCAGCAGCAGGTTGATGGTGCAGTCATAAGGCTGAGGTGGTAGTGACAGGGCCCAGTCCTTGTTAAACACCTCGCTGAGATGATGATAGACAGGAGGAAGTGAAGTGAGGTCACTGGGTTGAGGAGTGACAGGTGTCGAGGGGCTGCAGGGATGGGCGGCAGAGTGTAGACAATGAGAATGGCAGTGGACGCTTCAATTAACAATTCTGGAACCAGACTAGTCAGTATGTGAGTTATGCTGTCTCAACCAGGGAAGTGCCAGTACGGGGGGGATTGAGGTGAGGGAATAACAAACAGCTGGATAGTCTCCAGGTTATAACTGGACAGGAGCAGAGTCATCAGCGCCCCTCCATAGCACAATGAGCCTGCTTTTTTGACCGCTGAGGACAGTGAGATACGACATGGCCTGTCCGTCCACAGTGGAGACACAGGCCCTCCTGGAACGTGCGCTGGTGCTCCGCTGGTGTGAGGCGCATATGGCCGAGCTGTATAGGTTCCTCCGACAACACATGGGGTGGTGGAGATGGGTCATAGGGGCTAGGTGGCACCGGTTGCCAGGGCTAAGAGGCAGCTGGGGCTACACTCACGGCTTTCTACCTGCGTTTCTCTCTTAGTCTGTTATCTAGCCTGATCACAAGGGAAATTAACCTCTCAAGGGAGCCAGTGTCATCATGGGCCTGACCTGTCACTACCATATGTGTTAGGTTGCTGATGGAAGACTAGGGAGCACTGATGCAGGAAGCCCTCACACCCACCCAACTCATCCAATTATCTGGCAGGGATAGGGATGTAGGGCTCACAGGAGATGACTGGGGCTGCCTCAGAGGCGGACAAGGAGGCAGAAGGTGGGGGCACACGGCTTGCCTCCGTTGAGCTCGCCCGGCTGGCTAATAGGCAGGCAGGTGGATCGGTTGGCAGTCCGACAGGTAGACAAGCTGGTGGACAGGCAGGAAGATGTAAGCAAGCTAGCGGGCTGGCCGGCAGACAGGGGCGAGGAGAGGCGCTGGAGTCCTTCTGCCAAGAAATGGAGACACAGGGAAAAACACACTTGTGAAGCAGGATTCACTAATGAAACACTCATTCAGTAGAGTGTAGAAAAATAAACTTTTGATATGGTCGTAGAAAAACTAGCAATATGGCTTGGAGCCTTGATTTAGTCACCATAACTGGTGGAACAATCTGGCGTTGGAGTGGAGACATGACTGGGCTTAAGTAGCAAGGGGATGATGAATGAAACACAGGTGCGCCTCTCCGCTGGAGCCGATACAGCTGGCACATCCAAAGGTCCAAATGTCGGTAGACGGAAGCCAGTGAGGGAAGAAAAGTGGGGGGAAGACAAACAGGGGAAAAGCACAGCAAAACACAAAAAAACCCAAGACACCTGACGGCCCCCACTCAGACCATGACAGTTCTCTTTTTTTTTTTTTTTTTTTTGTTTTTTTTGTTTTTTACATTTTATTGGCCAAATGATTGATGAGACAATTCCAAATTTGTGCAGGATGGTCCATGGGTATTCCTTTGATGATATTATCTCTGAACAGGCTTTTTGACCCTGTAATTTCCTGAAAGTGTTCCATGGGTTCATGTAATCAATGATCCGAGAGCTGATTGTACATGTTCTGCTCAAATACCGACTCTCACTGTGTGAATGAGGAGTAAAACTGTTTACACTGTCCCACTATATTAAGCAGCAGTGACAAACACTGGAGCAGTACCGATCAATGAGGAGAGTCAATAAAGAAAGCTGAACATGTGCACTCAATATGCAGAGACTCAGAGGGGAGACAGCTGTGTGTGTGTGTGTGTGTGTGTGTGGGCGTGTGTGTGTGATAGTCTTTAGTGTGTGAGGGAGATGTCTTGGTAACACACCCTGACTATATTCATATTCAAAGCAGTCCAAACTATTCACAGGCATCACTGGTTGCCCATATTTTATGTTTCATGCTCATCCTCCCAGAACATCTTTTAGCCATGCTTTGACTAAAGCAGCTCACATCATTTATTGATGCACTACAAACTTGTAGCCTCTTCAGCCACTTGCAACACACTTGACATATATTGGTGTATTCCACTGTGTGAGTGCACGTGTGTCTGCAGTCTTATGGCTACTACCTCCAGTGCAGTAGTACACATGTACGTGTGAGCGCATACATTTATGTGTGGTATATATTGTGTATGCGCCTGCTGTGTAATGCACTGGCAGGGACAGTAATGTCACCCTCGGCTGATTCCTTGTCGAATGTGATGATAGACAAAGCTATGCATTTGGTTTTACAGAAGAGACCTGCTGCTGCAGCTGGTCACACACATTGACTCTCAGCCTGCTCGTTCCACTCCGTCCTGATTGGCTGCAGGCTCTAGCTTGTCGTTAAAATGATAGTTGTGGTCTTTTGATGTGGCGGTGTACGAGGTACTTTGCCCTAGTCAGTGTATTACCTGCAGTAGATGACTGTCAGCTCTCCCCATGTAGCACTGACAGGGAAGCAGAGCATTATACTATTGAACTATTGAACTT
The DNA here is from genome assembly GCF_904848185.1 of Acanthopagrus latus. NCBI lineage: Eukaryota > Metazoa > Chordata > Actinopteri > Spariformes > Sparidae > Acanthopagrus > Acanthopagrus latus. The sequence continues at coordinate 1,918,984 of NC_051057.1, read as the reverse complement.
ATACAATATGGGCATTTACCCCAAGGCCTAAACTAGTAAAGTTTTTTTTAAAAGTTACAGTTACAGTGCGACACCTCAGTTAGAAAAAGTGGAACAGAATCTGTTGGTGCAATACATAAGAATTTTAGTTTTTAGTTGTTTTTATTTACTGAAATTAACAGGATGTGAATAAATATCATTTCTGAAATAAAGAAATCTATGTGTGTGTCTTGAAGATATATCTAATGAAGTTAGCATGTTAAAATCCCCTGCCTGTCTCAGACCAAAGCTCCTGTGCTAGCAAGTCAAACACCAACCCATCCCTGGTGCTACAAGCTTCAAGTCTGCACTTCTAGCTGCATTGCCAAGCTAACTAGCTATAGTCAGTTCAGTTATTCTGGCGATATGCTGCTTCCTATCTGTTTTGAGTGTGAATTTGATAAGCCACTTTTTATTATGCATTGTTTAATGCTGCTGCAAGCTGCTTGCTGACACTTGCCACATTGGTCTTCATCAAAAGATAATTGCTACAAGGACTAACTACTCCTCTTGGCGTCATAACCACCATTACATCTGGTTATGTCTGAAGATTTGATCAGAAGTTACTTTATTTGTATAGTTTTACATATGTCTGTATATTCTTAATGAAATATTTATTTGCTGACAGCAGTTCCATCCTCATGAAATAACTGAATTTATAGAATTGTGGTACATTTAAGTAATAATTAAAAAAAAAAAAATCCCTTTGTTTTTGTTTGTATTGTCAATAGTTCACACCTCATATTTCACATATCAGACACAATTAAGGCTTTCCCCTACATCCTGATACAAAATCTTCCCTTCTTTGGACTGCAGGACTGAGATGCTCTCACTGCAACTTTGACCATCTACTTGAGTTTCTTTTCTGGCTTCTTCTATGATTCACTGTTTGGTTCAATGATATTTCACTACATGTTCATTTTGTTTTTGATTTCACACATAAGCTGGGAGATAAGCAAGTGTGTAACACAGAAAAAAAAATAAGAACACTGACTTATTTGTCAAACAGCATAGCATGTAAGGGTGTCACAATTTCAAATCAAAATGGACCGAAATTATGTCACAATCTTGAACTTGGAATTAAAAATGGAATTGTCGATGCTGCCACACCCCCGTGTCACGTCAAGCGCAAAAAAAAGTGAAGTGTTGTGAGTCAACCTCCTCTAACTTAGCTAATAGTTAATCCAGTAGCTATTAGCTACAGCCAGGACAATGATAGCATTGTGTTACACCATTACTATTCGGCTCCCAGACCATGGTCGGGAAGCACCGGGGGGGTGATTTCCTCCAGGGCCATGCAACATGACATGCAACCTTATACGGTGGTGGAAAACTCTGGTTGTAGGTGTGGCAGCACGAGGAGCGTGCCCTGGACAGCACTTGATTAAGAATGAATTTTTACGCCAAACAACACCACCCTGGTGGTTTCACCCAGGGACCATTTTTTGTTCTTTGAAAGGACTACTTGTCAACAGAAGAGACAGAGACAGTGTTTCTGGGTAAAGAATTATTTATTAAGTTTCAATGTTAAAATCTTAAGAGCTGCAACATTAAGAAATCAGTCACTGGGGGCCAACAAGGGGGAGCCAATCAGGGCTGAGACTTACTGGGGGAAGGTTGGGTCCAAAACAAAGGGGATCCCAGGAACACTATACGTGAAGTAAATAAAAGTGAAACAAAAACAGTGCAAACACAAGAGGGACACCACCATTGGGAGGCTCAGCACCTGAATGAGGGAAGTCAGAGGACAGCAGGTGAAGACAAAATTAAATGCAACTAAATGCAATCAGAAAAAACACAAGAAATCAAGGACACTTTATATATCAAATCTCTAATAATTTACACAGTAAATCAAATAGAATTAACAAAATCTACATAATCACAAATGAAATTTACCTGCAACCTGC